>NW_027249344.1:0-246556 GCF_030848795.1 Temnothorax nylanderi | reverse complement strand
TGTGCTTGCGGCACAGTTGTTACTGTGCTTGTTTTTTTTTAATAAGAAATTAATGTTTTGTGTTTTCAAAATTTGAAAAAATACCGCCGGCATTAGCGTTACCCAAAGCGTACCACGAGGAGGTTGCCCGGTCGGATTTACGCTTCGTTATGCGCGCGTGCGCGCGCGTGTGTGTATGTGTGTTATTCAGCTGAGACCCCGCGACTCGTCACTTTCGCAGTATTTTATGACTCCAAACTCATTCATGACTGTGTGTGTGCGTGCGCGCGCGCGCGCGCGCGTGTGTGTGTGTGTGTGTGTGTGTGTGTGTGTGTGTGCGTGTGCGTGCGTTTGTGGGTGAGTGGATAGGTGGTCGTAGGTTGTAAAATAAATTTAATAATGCGTGTTCCCGCCTCTATTCAATATGACCTCTCGTAATCGGTTTCGCATATTGATACAACGCCGTATCGCTATTTGAGGGATTTGCTGCCAAGTTTCCCGAAGGGCTCTGGCAAGCGAAGCCAAATCGGGAATATTACGATAATTTTCGCGCAATCTTCGCTCTAACATGTCCCAAATATGCTCGATTGGATTCAAATCGGGACTCACTGGCGGATGCAATAGAGTCTCGATTTGAAGATCCCTCAGAAACTGCTGGGTATAAAAAACCATGTGCGGTCGTGCGTTGTCGTGTAATAGACGAAACCTCTGACCGATTCGATTTCTCATAGATAGAACGTAAGGTTGCAGTATCTCATGGACATATCGTTTAGAAGTCAATCCTGGTGAGGGATGATTATTAAAGGTGTCCGTGAAAATCGAGATATTCCTGCCCACACCATTACAGAACCACCATGAAAAGCTCGAATTGGCCTGCTACAATCATTCAAATAGCGCTCCCCTCGACGCCGCCAAACACGGATTCGTCTGTCATTTCCAAATAGGCAAAATCTAGACTCGTCCGTAAACAGTACAGAGTTCCATTGCCTTTGTCGTCTATTAATTAACGAATATGCATAATTTAATCGTAGGCGACGATGACGGCGGGTAAGGTACGGAACCTGCACTGGTCGACGAGCGTGAAATCCCGCTCTTCTTAAACGATTCCTTACTGTTGAAGTGGAAATCGGACGTTGTCGGCCTTGATTAATACGACTAGCATTTACACGTGCGGATGCAGAACGGTCCTGTAAAGCATGTCGGACGATCGCTCGATCTTCACGACTGCTTGTAGCATGAGGACGGCCCTGACCTGGTCGTCTTCGGTATGTGCCAGCCTGTCGAAACCGGGAATAAATCCGATTAATAACTGACGGGCTCACTTCGAAACAATTGGCGACGTACCTTTGACTGTAATTCTCCTCAAGGAGAGTCACAATGCAGGCACAATCCACCTCAGATAAATGACGACGAGGCATCTCAAAAAAGCAACCAAAAAGGATGTAAAAAGATTTGCTCTTATGTTCCGAACTGCTCTGACGGAGCAGTCAGTTCATATAGGGGGATTGAAAAGAGTCGTCCAAATTCTGATCGCAAATTTTCGTTGTCTGCAGTCGCTCTACGCGAGCAGTAAGATGCTTTTTGAATAGTGTAGGCGCAAGCGTTTTTGCGGGTAGTCAGGCGAGTGCACCGACGGAACGCGCAGATGTCGCTGCAGCGCCTCTGTGTGCGTTAGCCCCACCACTATGCGTTATCCCTGCCACTACTTGGGTTGTCGCGTTTCCGCTGCAGCGACATCTGCGCGTTTCGTCGGTGCACTCACCTGACTACCCGCAAAAACGCTTGCGTCTACACTATTCAAAGGGCATCTTACTGCTCGCGTAGAGCGACTGCAGACAACGAAAATTTGCGATCAGAATTTGGACGACTCTTTTCAATCCCCCTATAAGAACTGACTGCTCCGTCAGAGCAGTTCGGAACATAAGAGCAAATCTTTTTACATCCTTTTTGGTTGCTTTTTTGAGGTGCCTCGTCGTCATTTATCTGAGGTGGATTGTGCCCGCATTGTGACTCTCCTTGAGGAGAATCACAGTCAAAGGTACGTCGCCAATTGTTTCGAAGTGAGCCCGTCAGTTATTAATCGAATTTATTCCCGGTTTCGACAGACTGGCACATACCGAAGACGACCAGTAGTGCGTTCAAAAATAGGTTCGGCTGGTGTTGGGAAAAATAATAAAGTTGGCAGTATTGAGAATTCCCAACACTGCGTTCGTTTTCTCCCAACTGGGAAACATTGGAGATTGATAGAATGGGGGCAACTAGTGCAGATATTTATTTGTATCGGTCTCAACGCCTTTTGTGAAACATAACCTATTGCTAGTACTGAGGCCCGATTCTGAAACGCATACGAAAAATTTTCGTATACGAAAATAACGCTGTGTGAACATTGATTAGTGTATACTGCTTAGATCGTAAATTATATACCAATCAGTGGACCGTGCAACGTTATTTACATATACGAAAATTTTTCGTATGACTGAAAGAATCGAGTCCCTGGTCAGTATCGGTCTTTTTCTTGTCATATAATTTTGTACGTTGTTTGATTGCGTCTCCGGCTATCTCAACCACATCGATTAAATCTAAGGTAATCCTTCCTTTTCTTTCCTTATTTATAAAATAAAGTTTAACACATTACTTTTGTATATATTTTTAAATCACATTCTCTTTATTTTGCAGGATACAAAAGAGGTTCACCGTAACTTAAATTATTCTGCTGCTGCAGATAATTCACTGCACTCTGCGTATGTATTAACGCTGGTGGCAAAGCACAAAGTAAGTATTACGGTACTCATATTTATGTTTCTATTATTTATACCTAATTGAAATTGATTACAATAGAACACGTCTATTTTAATCTTTAATTTCTCTCTCTCTCTCTCTCTCTCTCTCTCTCTCTCTCTCTCTCTCTCTCTCTCTCTCTCTCTCTCTCTCTCTCTCTCTCTCTCTCTCTGGATTTTACATAGGATGAAAGAAAAATTGAATTTTATATCTGTTCCGTTGTAATACATGTATGGCGTTTATATACAAAATATAATAAATTATGTAAAATAAAAATTTGTCAATACAAGTCCATAAATTATTGCTATTATTTATTATATTGAACTATATTGAACTATAATATAAATGTATTTACAGAGTATCTTCTTTTGTATTATTACTTCATCAAATATAAAAATGAAGAAATTTGTGCAATCCAATGTTAACTGTAATCGTCAACAAATGTTAAAGTTGAAATTGCTTGATGAATCAACAAATATTATGTATGCAATAGAAGTAGGAAAAGAAGATTACAATCGTGCTCATAAAGGTACAAAAAAGAATTTTAGTATTAAATATTTAACTGCAATATGTGACAAAATATTTTCAAAATAATTTATGTGTTATTTTTATAGATAATGATTTTGCCAACGCGCTTCTGGAGAAAGCAAAAACATTACGTTCAAATAACGAAAACTCTACACCTAGCAACTGTAGTACCTCTCCAGTACCTTTAACAGTTGATAACAATAAGCCAAGTTGTTCGAAGAGTAGTGATGTTCAATACGACAATACTTCAGATATTGAAAACTATAATGAAGACAATTATAATCAAGCTGAACGAGACAAGCTAAATATAGGTGTGTTTAAATCGCAAGTACAAAAATAGAGAGTACAATAACATAAGTAAGAGTTAATAAATATTTGTTCTTTTTTTAGATTCAAATGAAGGGCGATGGACACACGAAGCCACGCTTTTGCTAATCTCATTGTATAAAGAAAACGCGTATATGCTAGGAAAACTTCCTCAAAAAAAAATGTGGACGCAAATTTGCCAACGTATGAAACATGAAAAAAAATATAACTTTACGGTTAATCAATGTTATAATAAAATGGATACTTTAAAAAGACGATACCGTCAGATTATTGATCATAACGCTCAAAGTGGAAATGACAGGAAAGAATGGATATATTTAGAGGTAATAAATAAATTATAACAAAATTAATATTGAATATTACGAATAATTTTAAATTTAGTTACCATTACATTTTATAATTTAGAAATAGGAATTTTTAAATATAATAATGAACATGTTTCAGCCATTAGATGAGATCTTTTGCGACAAACCTTGGATAAAACCATTATCTGTAGCAGGATCGCATACACGAGATCCTGAAAAATCTTTATTTGATGATAATGAACAGGAGCCATCAACTAGTAAGTAATCAATAAGTAACTAAAAATGTACAACATTTCTTGTTGTTATTTAAGTTTGTAATTCACAATATTTTTTAGAACAAAGGAAGATCTCATTAAATGAAGAAAAAGCTAATTATTTACGGGCATCACTCGAAGAAAAAAGAATAAAAAAAGAAGAAACTGCTAATTATAGAGCAGAAAAATTAAAAATATTAAAAGAATTTAAAGAAGTTTTTAAAAAATGAAGTAAACATTTATATTACACTAAAAGTACAAACTATGAATACATATATAGTTTTTAAGTATAAGTAGTAAATATTTTCATTGAGTATACATTTTTATTAAGTATGAATGAATTTCTTTTATTTTTATTTTTTTAAATATCGATTATTAAGTAGAATTATTAAGTATAAGTTTAAGTTTAAATTAAATATAAGTAAGAACTACGTAAAAAAAGAAGTGCATCAAATATTAACAATAATATTAATATATATAACATATTCATTAACGAAGTTAAAGTTTTAAAAAATGATATTAAGGCCCGATTCCACAACTTTAACCGAAGTTTAACTAATATCTAATATAATAATTCGTTTTATATAAAGCACTTCTATTGGATATTGTTAGCTAAAGTTCAGTTAAAGTAAGTTGTGTAATTGAGCCTAAGTGATAAAAAGTGATTTAATGAATATACAAAAAATAAAAGTGCAAAATATAAGTTCTATTAAATATAAGTTTTTACTGCGATTAAGACTATGCAAAAAAGAATGCTTTAAATATTAACAGTTTATTTACTAATGAATGTATAGTATGACATATACTTATGACTTATTAGCGATGTTAAAATGTTAATAAAGTTATGTAAACATTTGAGTATACAAAAATAAAAGTTCAAACTATAAGTTTTGATTAAGTATAAATTTTTATTAAGATATTTCTGCGAAATTACATAAAAAAAGAAATACTATAAATATTGACGGTTATTAATACATATATATATATATATATATATATATATATATATATATATGTATATATATATATATAGTTTAACATATTTAATTATTAAAGGTGATAAAGTTTTAGAAAAATATAAACATTTATGAGTATACAGGAAAAGTACAAAGTATACGAGTATACAGTAAACGTACAAAGTATGAATATACAGTAAAAGTATAAGTTCTTATTAAGTCTTAAGTTTCTGTAATTAACACTATAATATATAAGTACTAAATTAATATACTATGTTTTTAAATGAATATTATATCTATATGTATGAATATATCAAGAGACACGGTAGTGTCTCGCGCGAAGTATACGCGGAGCGAGACCGACCGTGACTCTTTTACGCGACGCGATTAATATTTACACACACATGCACACGCACACAGGTACGCATGCACGCACACACATACACGAACACACACGCACACACTTTCATGCATAAAAACAGATTAATTTTTTCTTTAAAAATTATTATTTGTAATTATTTCCATTAATCTGTTTCTTTTTAAATTTCCTTCCTCTTTTAATTCATTACTAACAGCAAGCGGTTCTATTTCGTGTAGCATATCAGGTATAATGACAGGGATTTCGATAGCATCATTGTTTAATAAACAAAAGTTGTGTAATACACAACAACTAACTATATAATATGGAATTAAATCCGTTCGTGTCATTGGCAATTTATCCAATAAATAACGCCATCGTCCCTTTAGTAATCCAATTGCCCTTTCTACAGTTATTCGAGCAGATGACAAATAGTTATTAAATTCTTTTTGTCTTCTGGTTAAATGACCATTATCATAAAATGGTACTATGACATTTTTTTGTATAGTATACGCTGCGTCACCTAATAAATGACTGTCTTCAGGGAAATATTCTGGAGTGCAATATCGTTGTACACCAGAATAAAGAAACACTCGCATGTCGTGAACACATCTTGGCATTCCAGCAAATACATGAATGAAGGACAAATCATCTTTACAGATAACCTAGAAAAATATATAAAAAGAAAATGTAATTATTTTTAACAGTTTGCTGTTTTTCTATTATTCATTCAACATATTAGAATTCATAGTAATTGCAATATCTTCAATTAAAATAATAAGGGAGTAAAAATGTTTTTATTCCTTACTTGTAACTGCATAGAGAATCTGCCCTTTCTGTTAATGTAACTATTAGCATCTTTCTTTGGTCGAGCAATGTTTATGTGCGTCCCATCAACAATACCTAAAACTTTTGGAAATCTTTGAATGTTTGTCCATGTTGTTTGAGCTTCTTCATTAGTAGGCCATCTAATAAATTGATTTCGAATGCTATATATTATTCGAACTACTCTCTTGACACATAACCATGCAGTTGATCTTGCAACATCAAATCTTTCACATATGGAACGATAAGAATTTGGTGTTGCCAAAACATAAATGGCTATTAATAACTGTTTCTCTGCAATAATTTTTTCTCTTCCTCTAAATGAAAGATTATGTAATTTTGGCCCAATAAAATATAATAAGAAGTGGAAAGTATTTCGCTCCATTTTGTAATAAATAATATCATAGTATTATTAAAATGAATAATTTATATTAATAACAGTATAATTACAATTAATATGACCAACCTGAAATGTGATTTAAATTCAATATTTGTATATCTTACAACAACATTTTCCAAGTAATTTTTTATTTTTGGTGTTACCCTTCTTTCATTTATATCATTATTTAATAATATATTTTGTAATTGCTCATCATCATCATCGCTATCACTAGAAGACAAACTACTAGAAGATTCAAACATAATATTTTCGACTACAAAATATTCTTCCATAATAATAATAATACTGATTAAATTTGTAAGCTATTCCTGGCACTGACTTTTTCGTTTTTTGTTTAGTAGCAATGATACAAAGGGAAGAAATCTGTAAATACATTTACATTATATATAGATAAATATAGTTTGATGTAATAAATAGTAGAAACAATTTATGGACTTGTATTGACAAATAATAATCAATTACAATTAGGTATAAATAACAGAAACATAAATATGAGTACCGTAATACTTACTCTGTGCTTTGCCACCAGCGTTAATACATACGCAGAGTGCAGTGAATTATCTGCAGCAGCAGAATAATTTAAGTTGCGGTAAACCTCTTTTGTATCCTGCAAAATAAAGAGAATGTGACTCAAAAATATATACAAAAGTAATGTGTTAAATTTTATTTTATAAATAAGGAAAGAAAAGGAAGGATTACCTTAGATTTAATCGATGTGGTTGAGATAGCCGAAGACGCAATAAAACAACGTACAAAATTATATGACAAGAAAAAGACCGATACTGACCAGGGACTCGATTCTTTCAGTCATATGAAAAATTTTCGTATATGTAAATAACGTTGCACGGTCCACTGATTGGTGTATAATTTACGATCTAAGCAGTATACACTAATCAATGTTCACACGGCGTTATTTTCGTATACGAAAATTTTTCGTATGCGTTTCAGAATCGGGTCTCAGTACTAGCAATAGGTTATGTTTCACAAAAGGCGTTGAGACCGATACAAATAAATATCTGCACTAGTTGCCCCCATTCTATCAATCTCCAACGTTTCCCAGTTGGGAGAAAACGAACGCAGTGTTGGGAATTCTCAATACTGCCAACTTTATTATTTTTCCCAACACCAGCCGAACCTATTTTCGAACGCACTACAGGTCAGGGCCGTCCTCATGCTACAAGCAGTCGTGAAGATCGAGCGATCGTCCGACATGCTTTACAGGACCGCTCTGCATCCGCACGTGTAAATGCTAGTCGTATTAATCAAGGCCGACAACGTCCGATTTCCACTTCAACAGTAAGGAATCGTTTAAGAAGAGCGGGATTTCACGCTCGTCGACCAGTGCAGGTTCCGTACCTTACCCGCCGTCATCGTCGCCTACGATTAAATTATGCATATTCGTTAATTAATAGACGACAAAGGCAATGGAACTCTGTACTGTTTACGGACGAGTCTAGATTTTGCCTATTTGGAAAAGACAGACGAATCCGTGTTTGGCGGCGTCGAGGGGAGCGCTATTTGAATGATTGTAGCAGGCCAATTCGAGCTTTTCATGGTGGTTCTGTAATGGTGTGGGCAGGAATATCTCGATTTTCACGGACACCTTTAATAACACAGGACCACAAAAATTTTTTTTTGAAAAGCAACTGAGATCAGAGTAGATGTTTCTTATAGATTTTGGGTCACTGAATCCGAATTCGTAAACCGTTTTGCTCCATCACGTCTAGATTTTTAGATAATCGAGAAAAATAGCGGAAAATCTGTGAAAATTGAAATAAACATTTAAAGAAAGAGCAAAAGTGTAACATCAAAGAAAGAGAAAAAGTATAACATCAAAATGCGGTCGCAGAACTGATTTAAATATATTTTGGTAAGTTAAATAAAGTGCAAAAAAGAAGGATGTTAAAAAAAGGACGAATTTCGCCCAAAAAGGTGTAAGTAAAAGAAATAGTGTTTTTTGTAGATCTTGATCTCCTGAATACGATAAAGCTAATAAAAAGTCCGTGGTGCTTGGGGAACACCTTGAAAATTGAGCATAAACGTGGTGTATTTACAGAAATTCGGATGATATATGCTATATCATAAAATGTACTGGTGAAAGATTTGTTGGGGAGAGAAAAAGGGGAAGAAAAAGTGTTGTGTGTGTGTGTTTGTTGTGCGCGTGCGTGCGCGCGCGCGCGGGTGCGGGTGTGCACGTGTGTGCGCGGGTGCGGGTGTATGTGTGCGCGTATGTGTGCGTGTGTGCGTGCGCGGGTGCGGGTGCGTGTGCGTGTGTGTGTGTATGTGCGCGGGTGCGGGTGCGGGTGCGGGTGTGCGCGTGCGCGTGCATGTGTGTGTGCGTGCGTGCGTGTGTGCGTGCGCGGGTGCAGGTGCGGGTGCGGGTGCGGGTGCGGGTGCGGGTGCGGGTGCGGGTGCGGGTGCGGGTGCGGGTGCGAGTGCGGGTGCGGGTGCGGGTGCGGGTGCGGGTGCGGGTGCGGGTGCGGGTGCGGGTGCGGGTGCGGGTGCGGGTGCGGGTGCGGGTGCGGGTGCGGGTGCGGGTGCGGGTGCGGGTGCGGGTGCGGGTGCGGGTGCGGGTGCGGGTGCGGGTGCGGGTGCGGGTGCGGGTGCGGGTGCGGGTGCGGATGCGGGTGAGGGTGCGTGTGCGGGTACGGGTGTGTGCGCGCGTGCGCGTGTGTGCGAGTGTGCACACACCCGCACACACCCGTACCCGCACACGCACCCGCACTCGCTCACGCACACATGCACACACACACGCACACAAAACACTCTTTCTTCCCCCTTTTCCCTCTCCCCAACAAATCTTTCACCAGTACATTTTATGATATAGCATATATCTCATCCGAATTTCTGTAAATACACCACGTTTATGCAATTTTCAAGGTGTTCCCCAAGCACCACGAACTTTTTATTAGCTTTATCGTATTTAGGAGATCAAGATCTACAAAAAACACTATTTTTTTTACTTACACCTTTTTGGGCGAAATTCGTCCCTTTTTTAACATCCTCCTTTTTTGCACTTTATTTAACTTACCAAAATATATTTAAATCAGGTCTGCGACCGCATTTTGATGTTATACTTTTTCTCTTTCTTTGATGTTATACTTTTGCTCTTTCTTTAAATGTTTATTTCAATTTTCACAGATTTTCCGCTATTTTTCTCGATTATCTAAAAATCTAGACGTGATGGAGCAAAACGGTTTACGAATTCGGATTCAGTGACCCAAAATCTATAAGAAACACCTACTCTGATCCCAGTTGCTTTTCAAAAAAAAATTTTTGTGGTCCTGTGTAATCATCCTCACCAGGATTGACTACTAGACGATATGTCCATGAGATACTGCAACCTTACGTTCTATCTATGAGAAATCGAATCGGTCAGAGGTTTCGTCTATTACACGACAACGCACGACCGCACACGGCTTTTTATACCCAGCAGTTTCTGAGGGATCATCAAATCGAGACTCTATTGCATCCGCCAGTGAGTCCCGATTTGAATCCAATCGAGCATATTTGGGACATGTTAGAGCGAAGATTGCGCGAAAATTATCGTAATATTCCCGATTTGGCTTCGCTTGCCAGAGCCCTTCGGGAAACTTGGCAGCAAATCCCTCAAATAGCGATACGGCGTTGTATCAATATGCGAAACCGATTACGAGAGGTCATATTGAATAGAGGCGGGAACACGCATTATTAAATTCATTTTACAACCTACGACCACCCATCCACTCACCCACAAACGCACGCACACGCACACACACATACACACACACACACACACACACACACACGCGCGCGCGCGCGCGCGCACGCACACACACAGTCATGAATGAATTTGGAGTCATAAAATACTGCGAAAGTGACGAGTCGCGGGGTCTCAGCTGAATGACACACATACACACACGCGCGCGCACGCGCGCATAACGGAGCGTAAATCCGACCGGGCAACCTCCTCGTGGTACGCTTTGGGTAACGCTAATGCCGGCGGTATTTTTTCAAATTTCGAAAACACAAAATATTAATTTCTTATAAAAAAAAGTCTTTCTAACTTATGCTGACACTTACTCATTTTCAATGTATTGTCAGCGTAATTGAAAACAGTTTTTTAACGTCCGCCAAACGTTATTTTTCATTTTTTTCCTTGATTTTCACTGAAATTAAGCAATTTTACAATTTTTTGTACGTTTTGCCCTGTAAAACCATAGTGGCCACCATGAAGAAAATCTCATAGCTATTCGGCAAATTTTTTTTAAATGTAGGGTACTTAAAAGTACAAAAAAGCGTAAAGAATAAATTTTTGTTGTTTTGCACAATTGTTTTTTGCATCTAAATAAGAAAGTAAAAAATTGCAAATTTTTACGATATTTTTACTCACTTGTAATGTATCCAAAAATCTTTATGAAAAAATTGGCGATTATACCACTTGATAGAGCAAAGTTTTAACTTTAAGAATTCATTTTGCGAATTGCGGGACGATGATTTTTAACGGAGTTATGAGCAATCAAAGTCAAAATGCTCATTTCTTATTCAATCCGCGATAACTCAGTAACAAAAAATCGTAGAAACATTTTCAAAAAAAGATTTTGTAGGGAAAACTTCGAGCTTTCACATTGGAAAGTCAAAAAATTTCACAGGATTTTTTTGGGCACGTGACAGGCCCACAAAGTGAGAAGAAAATTTCCCATTTTGTCCAGCTCGTGGTTTTCTATATGTAAAAATTACCAAACTCACAGAAACTAAAAGAAAATAATGATTTTCTGAAAGTAGAGATTTCAAGCTTTAAAACCCTTTTTTAAAACTTAAATTTCGTTCATTTTTAACGAAGATACAACTGCTCAAATTTTGCCTAGTTTTTAAAAAAATTTAAGTGTTCCTTTAATTCTTGTGAAGAGTTTATATCGTTCATATATACTATCGTTCGTCATATTTTAAATACTAGAAACAGATCCTAACGGATGCCATCTATCGGATCCGACATTTGCACATTCTTTAGAAACGTATGACAATTTCATATTGTCAACACTATGTTAGCAACGACTTACAATTAAAAAACTTCATAGCTTGAAGACATATACGCAATAACGGATAGAAATCATTATATATGTGTTGTTGCCATCATGTTTGCATCATGATGCTCAAGATGGAACGACAATGTATGAACATTGCTGTCATGTTGCAGACAAGTCATGTTGCAGTTTGCTCTCGAAATTGCGGCAACTGATTGCATGTATAAGCAGTCATGTACCTGTATTTGTAACGTGTTATATTTCGATGTCAGCAAATTTACAGCAAATATGTAATAACACATGCAATGCATTAGTTTGCTCAGTATGCTATATCACGCTTGACTATCTGGGCGTATTGCAGAAGACTAAACTTGGTTGGATTATTGGAGGTAGAATATACGATTGTGGTCGAGAAAATAATAGAACGATTTGTAATATAGCTACTGATAAGATTTCCTCGCAATTGTCTAAATTTTGGGAGTTAGAGGAAATGCCCGAAATAAAACATTTTTCGGATGAAGAGAGAGACTGCGAAGCGCACTTTAGAAGGTTTACTGTTAGAGACGAGAACGGTCGATATTGTGTTAGGCTACCGTTCAATAAAAACAAGGATAAGTTAGGCGACTTGTATCGTTTGGCTGAAAAAAGATTGTATTCGACAGAGCGACGGCTGAATTCGGATGAATCGCTGCGGGCGGAGTATTCGCATTTTCTTCAGTAGTATTTGAGATTGGGACATATGATTGAGATAACGAATTCTGATGATGCGAGGGAAGGTTATTTCATGCCGCATCATGCTGTAATTAAGGGCGAGAGTCACTACAAAGCTAAGAGTTGTATTTGATGCATCAGCTAAGACTGATACTGGCGTTTCATTAAATGATGCTCTCATGACAGGCCCAGTGTTACAGGATGATGTATTTTCTATAGTTACACGATTCCGTTCACATTCATACGTGGTGTCTGCAGATATTGAAAAGATGTTCAGACAGGTCCGAGTGCATCGTGAAGACACTAAGTATCAGAAGATATTGTGGCGTCGAAATCCGGGGGAATTGGTCAAAATATATAGCCTCCAAACTGTAACATACGGCACAGCAGCCGGGACCCATCTCGCGACTCGATCTCTGGAGGAGTTGGCTACTGATGAAAAACGTACCTTTCCAGTGGCATCAAGAATATTAAAAAAGGATTTTTTTTAATGATAATGTTCTCACCGGAGCCGATAATTATGAGGAGACCTACTAGCTTCGTAACGATTTAATCGAGCTTCTCCGCAGAGGTGGATTCCACTTACGACAATGGGCCTCGAACGACAGTAGGTTGATTGATGATCTTGCCGAACAATCTAATATGGAACATCTTTGTCTAGACGGCAAAGATACTGTAAGGACTTTAGGAATTCATTGGAGATGCAAGGACGATACCATCATTTATATTATAAATAAGTACGTGAGCGGAGAGAAGCGGCTTACCAAACAAACGCTGCTATCGCAGATTGCAACAATTTTTGATCCACTCGGTTTGTTAGGACCAATCATAGTGAAGACTAAGATCATCATGCAGCGTCTTTGGGAGCTCAGGCTTGAGTGGGATGTAACGGTTCCGATGGATATAGTCACGTTATGGAGTGAGTATAGAATGCAACTTAATGAAATGGGCTGTTTTAGCGTTCCGAGAAGGATAATCCTCGATAGGCATTGCAATCTGTAATTGCATGGATTTTGTGATGCAAGCGAGAAGGCCTTTGGCGCATGCATATATTTGCGCTCTATGGATGGGGCAGGTCATTGCATGGTGAGACTAGTATGCGCCAAATCACGAGTGGCTCCACTGAAGAAGGTGTCTCTAGCCAGGCTGGAGTTATGCGCGGCTCTGCTACTAGCAGATTTATATGTGGTCGTGGACACCCTTATGAAAATGTGCCCTTCATTGCCATTAAAAAATGCCATTGAATTCCCATTGTTCCAGACGCAATGGAAATAAAGGCATTTTTGCCAAAGATAAAAAATTCCACACAAAATCCCATTGGTATTGCCACTGGTTTTGCCGTTGGTATTGCCATTGGTATTGCCATTGGTATTGCCATTGGTATTGCCATTAGTATTGCCATTAGTATTAACACTGGCAATACCAATGAGATTTTGTGTGGAAATTTTTATCTTTGGCAAAAATGCCTTCATTTCCATTGCGTCTGGAACAATGGGAATTCAATGGCATTTTAATAAATGGTACTATTTGTCTTTAATATTACCATTACCGCCATTACCGCCTTTACCGCCTAACTGACTCGTCACCATAACCTCATCCTACCACGTTCTCTAAACACTTCTATACTACTTTTCTCTACTTGCATCCTACTATCTCCCTTCATTCTCATCGCATTCCCTACTTACACCCCTAAGAGCAAAAAGTCGACTTTAAGTCGACTTGAAGTCGACTTCTACCGAAACTGACTTGGCAGAGAAGTCGACTTTTTTAAGGACGAAAGTCGACTTGAAGTCGACTTGAAGTCGGCGAATGTCGCAAAAACCACCGACTTAAAGTCGACTTCCCGTCATGATGAAAAGTCGACTTCCCGTCATGACGAAAAGTCGACTTCCCGCCAACTTTTAAAGTCAATAAAATAAGCCGCCGCGTACGTCTGGAGGTCGGTTGTGTACCTTGAAACGAGGTGAAAATGACAAAAGTTAACAGATTTTATTAGATTTTGATAAATAAAATCGTAGTTACGCTAATGAATTTTTTCACTTTTGTAATTTTTACCTCATTATTTTAAGATACACAATCGACCCCTTGCTGGAGGGCTAAAACTGATGCATTTCGATTTTTTTTCATATATAAAATAATTTAATTATCTAAAAAACTATATAATTACAATCCTAATGTTTTATTTTTAATTACAAAGGCGGCCATATCTGTGCCACTTCTGCGTGCGCGGATTCCGGCAGCCACTTCTGGTAAGCTGACAACAGAACTAAAATTATAAATATATAATATCCACAGACTCTTTTATACTAGACCACTAACATCTATGGACGCACTGCCGAAAAGCTGATGCGAGTGCGAGGTGCAAGTGTTAGTGAAGGGTGCGGCCATATTGAATTAACAATAAGTCACTATCGGATGTTCAGTTGCTCATGATGTGCGTTTATCTGCATTCGTTATTACAGTACATAACGAAGCAGGCGAATGTTTTTGTGTTAAATATTGGTACATGTTATCAATAAGTTTGTAAGTCATGTCTTCGACGAGTAGCGTACTTGGATGCCGAAATCAAACCACTACTCCTGTAGTATTAAACCCTTTCTTTTGGACATTCTGTATATGCCAGACTATTGTATAGAAATCTTGTATAAAACCACTTGTATAGAATCTGTAGTACCTATAGCATATCTTGACTAAAATCAACATGGCGGCAAGCATCACGGCCGAGATGCCTGTCAGCGGTCTAGTATTGTATAGAAGTCTATGATAATATCTAAATATTATTTTATAAATTAAAATCTCACATTTTTTATCCGAACCCCAGATTTCTGGCAGTTTGTCTTTGGACACGACTCCCTGCGACTGCAGCGTTTGTACTACTATTGCTTGAGTGCGTGGTATCAACCTGAAAAAATCGTATTGAATTGATGTAATCTATTCGATGAATCAACGTGAAATCGAAGATAGAATAAAGGCTCAGTCACAATGAGTGGAATAAGGAATAAGATAAAGGAATAAGGAATAAGGCATGTTGCATCTCACTTTAATGTACGTGTACTGAGTGAGATGCGACATTCCCTTATTCCTTATTCCTTTATCTTATTCCTTATTTTTGTCATTGTGTCTGAGCCTTAACGATTTACCTGCCCCATGACTTGGTGATGCTCCCAGGTGTCGTCAGCAGCGACGGGACAAATCGTTTCAGCTTAGGGCACACTTGACCCTCCAAGAAGAAATACGCGAACCACTTGACACCGTCCACGGATGCTCTATATCCATCGATGGTAGTGCCCATCCGGCCTTTCCGAATGTACCAGACACGCGGCAAATAATCTTCCCGGTTCCTTGATTATATCTATAAATGAGAATAATATTCGATTATAATAAAGATTAATATCTTTATAAATAAGTAGGAAAAACATTATAAAGCAACAATTGTGATAAAAATACCTTGGCGGTGGATCAACCAATGGTTCACTAACAAGGGAACGGTCGGGGGTGTCCGAGACCGATTTGGATGCGCTTTGGATATGTTGTTGAGCATCAAAAAATATTAGACTCGTATTTTTTTTTTGCGGCTTATCTCGACGTTTATTGGTCGAAAAAACCCGATTTAGAACCTACCCGATTTGGATGCGCTTTGAATATGTTGTTGAGCATCAAAAAACATTACACACATGTTTTTTTTTGCGGCGTATCTCGACGTTTAGGGGTTGAAACAACCCCTCGAAAATAACGGATTTTATAGTTTTTAGCGAATATCTTCGAAAATATAAGGCGTATGAAAAAAAGTTTGGTACAAAAGGTTTATGGCTTTTTGTGCTCTTTACAATGGCGTAATCAGATTTTTCAAATTTGTCACATTTTTTAATTTAACCCCACCCCCACCTATTATTTTTGCCAAATATAACAATTTTTCCAACGCAAATTTAAGAGCGTCAAATGCCAAATACATCCATGTGTATTTTTATTATGATACCATTATTAGATTTTTGGCAAGACGAGATGATATGTGGTATAGGCGTCGCGCTGTAGGTAGGTGTTGCGTTATTTCTGTTCAAGTTGCGCCGTACGCTTAAAAATTTCCATTTCAACTCCGGGATGACCGAAAGCGCTGATGCGAAGGCCAGCGCAAGGCTATTTCGAGAGTCCTGGACTAGCAACGGAATGTAGACTCCGATATTATAAATACCACCGCCGAATTGTAAGATCGAGCGGGCAGTCGCAAATTTGAACGTGCGTCACATTAACCGCTACAATAATACACTATCCCAATTATAACTCCGGGACAACCGACCGATTCTACTACCACCTTCACTAATTTGGCTCTCCCATCGTGCTAGTTGTCGTATTGATGTAACTTTTTTGTACCTTCGTTTAACTCCTTCAAGCGATCTTCCCCTTGTTTTACCACTCCTCCAGTATTCCACAGCTTGCCTTTTATAATCACTTGATATTGTTGCCTCAACAGAGCTGCAAGTAACTTCTTCCGGAAGATATACTTTACCATCATCTTCCTCAAATAAATCAACTCTTTCCGGTTCTGGAATCTCATATATATCATAAAAACCTAAAGTTTCTTCCTCTTCTACGTCAAATTCTTGGTTTTGTATGTCAAGCAGTATACGTTCAATGTTTTCTTTTACTTCTTCTTCCTCCGAAGTTGTCGGACTTGGTGAATAGTTGAAAGCAGTGAAAGTTGCAGAAAGTAGCATTATTACATTGTATGGATTAAACTTCATTCTGAAAGATATTAAAATTAAATATTTGTCTCGAACTTTAATTATATAAATAAATACGCACTTTATAATTAATGGAGTGGTCTTTGTTAGGTTTGATACCGTCTCTTTCCAATTTGCGACTGCCCGCCCGATACAATTCGGCGGTATTTATAATGTCGGAGTCAACATTCCGTTGCTAGTCCAGGACTCTCGAAATAGCCTTGCGCTGGCCTTCGCATCAGCGCTTTCGGTCATCCCGGAGTTGAAATGGAAATTTTTAAGCGTACGGCGCAACTTGAACAGAAATAACGCAACACCTACCTACAGCGCGACGCCTATACCACATATCATCTCGTCTTGCCAAAAATCTAATAATGGTATCATAATAAAAATACACATGGATGTATTTGGCATTTGACGCTCTTAAATTTGCGTTGGAAAAATTGTTATATTTGGCAAAAATAATAGGTGGGGGTGGGGTTAAATTAAAAAATGTGACAAATTTGAAAAATCTGATTACGCCATTGTAAAGAGCACAAAAAGCCATAAACCTTTTGTACCAAACTTTTTTTCATACGCCTTATATTTTCGAAGATATTCGCTAAAAACTATAAAATCCGTTATTTTCGAGGGGTTGTTTCAACCCCTAAACGTCGAGATACGCCGCAAAAAAAAACACGTGTCTAATGTTTTTTGATGCTCAACAACATATTCAAAGCGCATCCAAATCGGGTAGGTTCTAAATCGGGTTTTTTCGACCAATAAACGTCGAGATAAGCCGCAAAAAAAAAAATACGAATCTAATATTTTTTGATGCTCAACAACATATCCAAAGCGCATCCAAATCGGTCTCGGACACCCCCGACCGTTCCCTTGTTAGTCTAAAAGAGAACAAATATTTCGAAATTTTATGTACTGTTCGAGACTGTAAAAGCAATATAATGAAGCACTCTAATGAGAGGACGGCTTGAGGTTAAAAAATATGTCAATCGACTTCATACTTGAAGTATACGACATTAGAGTATAATACGTATCCTTATATAGATTTTTAACCTGCCTACCGCTTAATGTGCTATCTGTAAATAATTAATATAAATACATAATACGATCACAGATTTTTTAACCTCGCGTAATGCTACAGTTTTTTAATTTATTATTGTTTTACAATCTCAAACATATATATATAAATTTTCGTATTTTATTTCCAAACGGGACCGTGTCCGATCGTTACCGTGTCCGATCGACACCGTGTGCAATCATTACCGTGTGCAATCGACACCGTGTCCGATCGACACCGTGTGCAATCGTTACCGTGTGCAATCGTTACCGTGTGCAATCGTTACCGTGTCCGATCGACACCGTGTGCAATCGTTACCGTGTGCAATCGTTACCGTGTGCAATCGTTACCGTGTCCGATCGACACCGTGTGCAATCGTTACCGTGTCCGATCGACACCGTGTGCAATCGTTACCGTGTGCAATCGACACCGTGTCCGATCGACACCGTGTGCAATCGTTACCGTGTGCAATCGACACCGTGTCCGATCGACACCGTGTGCAATCGTTACCGTGTGCAATCGTTACCGTGTGCAATCGTTACCGTGTCCGATCGACACCGTGTGCAATCGTTACCGTGTGCAATCGTTACCGTGTCCGATCGACACCGTGTGCAATCGTTACCGTGTGCAATCGACACCGTGTGCAATCGTTACCGTGTGCAATCGTTACCGTGTGCAATCGTTACCGTGTGCAATCGACACCGTGTCCGATCGACACCGTGTGCAATCGTTACCGTGTCCGATCGGCACCGTGTGCAATCGACACCGTGTGCAATCGACACCGTGTCCGATCGACACCGTGTGCAATCGTTACCGTGTGCAATCGGCACCGTGTGCAATCGTTACCGTGTCCGATCGGCACCGTGTGCAATCGACACCGTGTCCGAATGCAACTAAATGTGTCCGATCGGCACCGTGTCCGATCGGCACCGTGTCCGATCGGCACCGTGTCCGATCGTTACAGTGTCCGATCGGGAATGTGTCCAATCGGGAATGTGTCCAATCGGGAATGTGTCCGATCGGGAAATATTGTCGTGTCCGCTTTGTAATGTGCGCAATCGGGACAATCCCTTTTGAAATCCGCTTGGAGTCCGGCTGACCAGGCCGCGACTCTAGGTCCGGTTATTCGACGGCCCGGCTGGTCGGGCCGCGGCTCGGCGACCGGTGGCAACATTCCGGGGGTGGTTTTATCCCTCAACGGGGACCTTCTCCAGGGCGTCCCCTGTTCCTGATCCTCCGTGCTCGGGCTGTTATGCTGCGTTACGGGCTGAGCGTTCGCCTTGCGAGGCGCTTCGCTTTACCGGCTAAGGGCGTCAGCGTGACCCGGCTGCCGGCCGTCCTTCCGTAGCACGCCTCCACCTGCAACTCCCACGGTGCGACTCCAGTCGTTACAAATATCCGTGGCCGCCTGCTCAGCACCGCCACGCAATCTGTAAGTCTCGCAGAAAATGTATTAGACCTAACCTTAACGCTAACGCCTCGCCCCTCTCGGGTGGAGGCACCACCCTTGACGCCTCCCTCGGCCGAGCTACCATCCGGGCCGGGGACGCGACTTTGTCACGTCACAAAGGAAAGCGCTCTTCGACTTTAATGTCCTCTTACAAAAGTGTAAAGACCACCGTCAAGATGTATTTGCATGCTTCGTGGACTACGAGAAGGCATTCGATCGTGTGCATACCAGGCTCATTGAGCTTCTCCGTGAGGTCGGGGTGGACGATAAAGACGCTAGAATAATAAAGAACCTATTGTTAAGGACTCGTGTTGGTGGGTATGTCGAAAGGTAGACGTGAATACAGTTAAGCTATTTATTAGAACGTTACACAACTCAAAAACGGATATTTATTCACAGCTCGCCATATTGACTTGAACCTTGAACTGGTCACACGACCGACCTCCTCATAGACTATATAAAACCTAGAGAGTTGCAATAACTAAGAAGTTTACTATGTCCCTAGAGAAAAGATTCATGTGGCTCACTCTATCGAAAGAAAAAGTCAAATACAGAACAGGAAAATCCTCAACATCCTCCCACCTTGAGTTGACAACTTGGAGCAACTCAAAATACAAATAAAATTAATCGGAGTAAAACAAAAGGAACATTACACTCATTTTTATAAGTCCAGTCTGTTTGGCGCGTTTACTCGTCGTCCACTTCTGGTACGCGCTTCTAACTTTGCTTGACCTTTCTTTAATGACGTATCTTCCCCATCGGATTCATCGGTTTCTTGAATCTTCGAAGGAGAAGGATGATCTTCAGGAAGAGAATTCTCCTCTGACGATCCTTTAGTTTCGTTCGTTGGTTTACTCAATGCCTCTATTTCGTCTGGAGACAAAATCTCTAAAGGATATAATCGTTGAATAAGACGAACGAGTTCTCCATTTGCAGTTTTAACTCGCTACTCATACCTTGCCATCCCTACCTGGAATAATCTTGATGACCCGTCTCAAGGGCCAATCTAGACACTTCTGATTTTTGTTTCCTATAAGAACGACATCTCCTATTTTTATCTTGAGTTCATTGTTTTTAGAATAGCTCGACCGGAATCGACAGCGTAAGTCAGCTCGAAGCTTCTGACGATAGCGTAGTCTCACTTTCAAGTCGCTTTCTTCAACCTGATCCAGATCCGGCAATCCACTTTCTTGTACATCTTGAATAAACATCGAAGGAGTTAACGGAGCTAGCTGACCAGAATCTTCAGACAGGTAAGTGATAGAGCGCGAGTTTACATAAGCCTCGCAGTCACATAGCGTTGTGTACAGCTCTTCTGACGTAAGGCAGGCTCGCCCCAAAACCTTTCGCAGTATCTCCTTGACTGAGCGTACTAGTCTCTCCCACCATCCGCCCCACCATGCAGCGGAAGGTGGATTAAAATGCCATTCTATTTTCTTCACGGCGCTATATTCAGTGATCTTCTTCCAATTAATTCCACGTAACAGATTGCCTGTCCCCGTGAAGTTAGTGCCGTTATCGCTAAACATAATTGAAGGTCTTCCTCTGCGTGCGACAAATCGTCGAAAAGCCTCCAGAAACGCCTCCGTCGAGAGTGATGTGATCAGCTCGAGGTGGACCGCTCGATAAACCGCACACGTGAACAGACAGATCCACGCTTTCTGTCCGCCTTTTAAATACAATGGGCCAGCACAATCGACTCCCGACACTTCGAATGCAGCAGCGTCTCTTGTTCGCTCCTCTGGAAGGGTTGACGGTGATGTCTCAATTCTTTTGGCATTGTATCGCTTGCATATTATACACTTGGAGAGGACTTCACTAATTAATTGCTTAAACCACAGAGCAAGGTTGGCATTTTGTCCACTTTTTTCGGGGCACTGGAAGAAAATGGACAAAATGGACAAAATGGACGAAATGGACGAAATAAAGTCGGTAAAATAGAAATCGATGAATGAGACATATCGATCGACACCAATGTTGCAACTTCGTCCTTTTTCTAGCCACACGACAGTCACGACACATGTGCTGTATTTTAGGTTACATTTCTTATTTCTGTTTCTTCTTCTTCTTAAGTGCCATGCCCTCTTCGGACGTTGGCGATCATAAGGGCAACTCGTATCTTGTTGACAGCGGCTCGGAACAATTCCTCGGATGTGAGTCCGTACCACTGTCGCAGGTTCTTGAGCCAGGAGGTGCGTCTCCGACCCGGTCCCCTTCTTCCATTAAACCGGCCTTGCATTATTAAATGGAGAAGCTCGTACTTGTCGGGGCTGCGCATCACGTGGCCAAAATAAGCAAGCTTCCTTACTTTTACCGTCTCGACAACCTCAGCTCCCTTGCCCATGCGCCTGAGAACTTCTTCGTTTGTAATTCTTTGTGTCCAGCTAATCCGCAGCATGCGCCTGTATAGCCAGAACTCAAAGGCCTGCAGTCTTGACAGAGCCTCGGCCGTGAGCGTCCATGCCTCCATACCATACAGAAGCACAGAACACACATAGCACCGCAGCATTCTGATCCTGAGTTCAAGGCTGAGGTCACGGCTCCTCAACATTCGCTCCATCCTGGTGTATGTCGCCCTCGCTCTCTCAATCCGCACCCTGATCTCCCTAGTATGGTCCCAGTCCTCGTTCACCAGTGTTCCGAGGTAGGTGATCTGATTGACTCGCTGGAGAGGGCAGCCGCAGGCGGTAACCCCGATGTCCCGTACTCGATCCGGGTATCTCGTCACTACCATGTACTTGGTCTTGTTCACGTTCAGTCGCAGTCCATATCCCTAACAAGCGGTCGTCACACGGTCCATGAGGCGCTGCAATCCCTCGATACTGTCGGCCAGAATAAACGTATCGTCAGCGTAACGGATGTTGTTGACTAACACTCCGTTTATTCTCACTCCGTCCTCCGTGCCCTCCAGAGCTTCCCTGAAGATGTGTTCGGAGTACAGGTTGAACAAGATCGGCGAAAGAATGCAACCTTGGCGCACCCCGCGACGGATGTCCACCTCCTCATTCAGCTGTTACCCATTCTCACGCACGCTTTCTGCTTCCAATATAGGTTGGCAATGAATCGGCAGTCCCTCTCGTCAATTCCAGCCCTCTGCAACACTTCCACCATTCTCTCGTGTCGCACCCGATCGAAAACTTTCTCAAAATCTATGAAGCATAGATACACGTCTACCCCCATGTCGCGCGCTCTCTGACCCAACACCTGCAAACTGAACAGCGCCTCTCTGGTGCCAAGACCCTTGCGGAACCCGAATTGTGTGTTTCCGACTTGTTCTTCAAATTTACGGTAGACTCGACTGTGGATGACCCGAAGAAACACCTTGAGGACGTGGCTCATCAGGCTTATTGTGCGGTAATCACTGCACCCTTTCGGAGAGTGCTTCTTGGGGAGGGCAACAAAGACTGAACGCAGCCAGTCTTCTGGGATCTCCCCGCTATCGTATATTGCGTTGAAGAGCCTCGTCAGCGCGTCCACTCCTTTCTCTCCAAATAGTTTGAGTACTTCAGCATGTGTCCCATCCGGCCCTGGAGCCTTTCCATTCTTAGCGTTTTTGATAGCCTTCTCTACTTCATTTCTTGTGATGGGTGGGCCTATGCCTCCACCACGTGCCTGATGATTTGCAGGCCTGTCATCCGCAAATAGAGTTTCTACATAAATTTTCCATCTCTCCAGCTTCAGTTCCAGGTCAAGAATTACACCTCCGTTCTCGTCCACTAGTCTGCATTCCATGGCTGTATCCCTCCGAACTCCAGCAACTTCTTTGACCTTTTTATGTAAGTTGAAAAAGTCATGCCGTTTTTCCAATACCTCCATTTTTGCGCACTTCCCTGCATGCCATACCTCTTTCGCCCGCCGCACTTCTCTTCTTATTTCCATGTTCACCGCCTTATATTGCCTCTTATCCCGATTCTTCCAGTGTCTCCTTTGGTCCATAAGAGACAAGATTTCCGCCGTCATCCAAGGTTGTTTTGCTCCGGATTATTTTTGTTTACCAAGGTGAAAAGTATTATTTTACTTATTATTTTGTGCTTAAAATTATTTTAAAATGAAAAATGAGCCAGGGTTAGGCAATTCATCGTCTATTTCTTCTGTTTCTATGATTTCTGTTGATTCAAAAGTAAGTACATTCTTCGGAACCTTAAGAGCCTCTAGGATCAGGAGACAGGAGTTCAGGTTCAGGACCTGAACACCTCCAACACAGGTATTGCTGCAGCTGTAACGTAAGAATTGACCAATTAAAATCATATCTACTCGAAAATGCAGCGTTACGGTTCTTAATGTGATTGGTCAATTCTTACGTTACGTCTACGTATGGACGGTACGTACTACGTCTTATGTTACGGCTACGGCAATTCGTGTTTGGAGGCCTTTTTATTTTTGTTAGGGTCATTTTTATTTAAAGAAACTTTAATATCTTTGTTTTTAAACAGAAATCAAGAACTAGCGGCACCGGCTTCAGTAGAATTGGTAGAAAAAAAGATTCAATCAGAAAACATTTTTATGAAATAACTAAAGGAACAAAAAAAAATTTGAAGTACCAGGTGTGCGAAAATGAAGTAAGTAATAAGGCTTGCCGATTAAGGAAGCACTTTGAAAAATGTATGCCTATACATCTCTTAGCTGTGCCAAGATCTTTCATCTCGAAGTGCTTCTGTAAATTTTTCTTGATGTTCTCTCGTAATCCTTTCTGATTCGTGAATATCAACAGATCATCGACGTATACTGCTACTATTAATATCTGGCTTGCATTGTTCTTCAATGAATATATGCATGGGTCGCTTTTAGATTGTGTCAGTCCCAAAGCCGTCAGAACGTCATGGAGTTTTTCGTTCCAGCACCTTCCACTCTGTTTTAAACCATATATCGCTTTTTTCAAGCGCCATACTATTCCGGTGTCTTCTTTACTAGTCCAAGGAGGTTGTACATAGATTTCTTCATTTAGATCGCTTTGTAAGTATGCTGTGGTTACGTCCATGTGATCTATTCTCAGATTTTCTTTAGCCACTAATGAGAAAAAATACCTTAGCGATGCATACTTTACAACCGGAGAAAATGTTTCCTGATAATTGATGCCCTGCTTCTGACTACAACCTTTTATTACTAAACGGGCTTTGAACTTCTTCTTTCCCGCTTTGTTGTCTCTCTTCTCAGTAAGTACCCATTTGCCATTTGGTTTTTAGTACTTCTTTGCCCGGTGGTAACTTTACTACTTCGTAAGGCTTATTTTTTACTAGAGAATTTATTTCGCTTTTTATAGCCTCTCTCCAGTTTTGAGAATCGGGTCCTCGTAAAGCCTCTTCCACCGTTATTGGTTCTGTTCTTCCTTCAATGTTGGAAGCATAGTGAGTTACGTAGTCTGGCATTTTTACCGGTTCTCTCTCTCTCTCTCTCTCTCTCTCTCTCTCTCTCTCTCTCTCTCTCTCTCTCTCTCTCTCTCTCTCTCTCTCTCTCTCTCTCTCTCTCTCTTTCTCTCTCTCTCTTTCTCTCTCTCTCTTTCTCTCTCTCTTGGAACGTCTTGGCTCTTCTATTATTTCTTCTTTCTCTTCACTTATGCTTATGTAATTTTCTGAATCCTCACTTTCTTCGCCTCCATCTTCGCTTGCTACTTCCTCTGCTTTTTTTTCTTCTTCAGCTTCGCAATCTTCAATGGATGCTTCATCTGTTTTGCTTGCTACTTCCTCTGCTTCGCAATTTTCAATAGATGTGGCGTTTACTACCTCAGTTTCGCTTTTCGGACGATCTCTCTTCTTCTCAAGGAATTTTACATCTTGACTGAAAACAATCTTCTCATTTACTGGGTTAATCAATCTATATCCTTTTTTATTTTCGCAGTAACCCATAAATAATAACTTTTGCGATTTGGGGTCCCACTTCTTCCTTAATTCTTTTGGTATTTGCACCATGGCCTCACACCCAAATATACGTAGATGTGATAAATCCGGTTTATCATCTGTCCAAACTTCATATGGAGTTTTATTCCATAACCTCTTCGTTGGTGAACGGTTCAATAGATAGACGGAAGTTGATACAGCTTCTCCCCAATATTCTTTGCCTAATCTTGCGTCTGATAGTAGCGTACGAGCCTTTTCTACTATTGAGTGATTCACACGCTCCGCAAGACCATTTTGCTGCGGAGTATACCTCATCGTCTGTTGATGAACAATGCCACTGTCCTTCAGGATTGTCTTCAGCCTCTGATTTACGTATTCCTTTCCATTATCAGTCCTGAGAACCTTTATCTTCTCGCCAGTTTGCCTCTCTACTATGTCCTTAAATTCTTTGAACGTCTCTGGCACCTGATCTTTGTGTTCGAGTATATAAATATATAAATATCTACTATAATCGTCGATAAACGTTAGAAAATATCTGCTACCGCCAATTGATTTCTGCTTCATAGGGCCGCATAGGTCTGAATGGATTAGCTCTGAACGATGATTAGAATGTCTTTTACTCACGTTAAACGGGTCCCTCGCATGTTTACCCGTAATGCAATCCTCACAGGGAACATCGTTAGTCAAGTCTTCATCTAATCCGACAGACATATTTTTCAATAGCGACATGCTTTTTCTATTTAAATGGCCTAAACGCCTGTGCCATAATATGTCCGTTTTATCCTTAGCCAAATAAGACTGAATTGTAGTTTTTAACGGTTGATCAATTTTATAAATACCGTTTACCTCGGATGCAATAGCAATGATCTCATCATCTTCGTTCTTAATTTTTCCACTGTGCAAATCAAAGATAACGACATGTTTCTTTTTCATTATCTTGCTCACGGCTAGTAGGTTTGTGGCGGCCTCAGGTACGTATAGTGCTTCTTTTACCTTAACAGTCGATACCTCCTGCCCGTTTGTGACTTGTATCTCTGCGGTGCCTATTGATCTGGAAGCAAAGTTTATATTATTTGCTGCAGTGATTAAAACGTCAGTCTTTGGCGTCACATTTGTTAGATTATCATTGTTCTTTGTGATATGTGAAGATGATCCTGAGTCTAAAAACCATTCTTGAGCATGACTGTCTTCTTTTTTCATCTGTGCCATAAACGCTTTTCTTTCTTCTCTTCTTTCTTATTTTCTGTGTTACCATTGGACTTCTTCTCTTCGCACTTGTTCCTCTTGCAATTCTTTGCAAAATGGCCTGGCTTATTACACACGAAGCATCTGGGCGGCCCTCCGCCTTTCTTGTTCTTCTTTGCGTACATTGCTGTCTCGCTGCTGCTATTCTTCACTTTTTCATGTACCCGGACATCTTGTAGAAGTTTTACCTTGATTGCGTCTCCTGTGATTGGTACGCCCGAGCTCTCTAACTCCATTATCATGGGCCTATACTCATCTGGGAGCCTTGCAAGTAATAGGGTCCCCACCCACTCGTCGGCAACCTTAAAGCCAATCTCATTTAATTTATGTGCGGTACTAGTAATCTGGTCTACATACTCATCGACCGATGTGCAATTGCTTAATTGAGTGGTAACTAGTTTTCGAAGTAAACCTACTCGCCTTGTTAATTCAGAATCTTCAAAGGCAGCTTCTAGGGCGTTCCATGCTTCTCGCGCTGTTGTTGCGTTCTGCATATGGCAGTAATTTGTTGAGATTCCACTGTTAATATTATCTTCGAGAGTGTCTTTCTATCTTTCTTAGCATCTTCCTTGTCACCTGATACGATTTCCCATAGCTCATCGAGTTGAAGATACTCTTGCATTGCGAACTTCCAGGTCGTATAATTGTCGCGACCACGTAATTTGTCCATGATCGAAACTGCTGATGACGATACCATCCTCGTAAGATATGTACTGGATCGTAGATAATACCTCTTTACGCACATGTGTAATGTTTTTCGATTTTTTGCTTGGACGTTAGCCGAAATCTTGCGATCTCTTAACTCGCACGACAAGTTAGGTTAACCGCACGTAAAACAACGTCCAGACCGCTTACTGTCGTTTCTCTGCTATATATTATTGTCGAATAGGCTGTCTCATGGCCTGGGCCCATAACCTGTAGGTTTACGCAGGGATAACACCGTTATACTTGACAAAACTGTTTAATATACGCAGGAAAGAAATTATACACGTGTATGCTTAGCTTAGCGGATATCTCCAGTACGAACATAGCGCCGCGGTCGGTAACCACCATAGACCTTATAGAACAAAAAATAACATAGATTCACTCAATCAATGACGTAGTCATATTCACGATCTCCAACAGATACCAATAATCTTCTCGTTCTGTAACTGCCTTACAAGTGTTATTCATTGCGAGTTCGTGCTGAATAGATGCCTCGGACTTCTTTATCTTGATCGCGGACTTTTTAATCTCTCTATCGACTTCTGTGTCGTCTACGATATATTCAGCTGAGGGCCATTGATCTCGAGAGTTCCTGAGCCATTCCGGGCCCTCCCACCATCGGGACTCGAGGAGCTGCTTCGCACTAACTCCTCGGGAAGGTAGGTCGGCAGGATTCATCCTTCCGGGTACGTGATACCATTGCTCAGGTTCCGTGAGCTGACGAATTTCTCTTATTCTGTTTCATACAAAGGTGGCCCACTGTTTATCTTGTATAATCCAGGACAAAACCGTAGTGGAATCACTCCAATAATATTTCTCCGACTGCTCTCTTTCCAGAGCGTTCAAGGAGAAAGTCATTAGTCTGACACCAATTGTGGCTGCAAGAGGCCAGTCGATTTATAGTCAATTTTCCCAATAGAGCTACCCTCGCTTTAGCCTCGATGAGTTGCACTTTGACTTTTTCTGAAGTTTCGGTCCCGGAAAAGAGGACTGCTGCATAGGCATCTTGGCTGGCGTCGACGAAAACCTGGAAGGACGTCGAGTATCCTCTCTGTTCATCTCCAAAAATCCATCGAGGTATATGTAATTCTTTTAGGAGCTTTAATTGTTGGTGCCACTCTCAGAAAATGTCCTTGATCTCCTTATACACCTCCGTATCCCAATCCAAGTCCGTAGACCATAATTTCTGCAACATTAATTTTGGGCGCAGCAGTACCGGACACGCTAGAACGATCGGATCGAATATTTTTTGCGTGGCTGACAAAATACTTCTTTTCGTTACCTTTTCAGGCAGGGGTTTCTCCAACGCAGCCTTTGTCAGCGATAAGGTGTCCTGGCCTCTATTCCACGTAAGCCCGAGTACTGACGAGCTGTTCTGGATCAGCGTCGGATCGGAGTATTCCCAACCTCTCAGAAGAAAACCACCAGCAGACATTGCAACGGTAGCCCCCTCTATGAACAGCTGCAATTCCTCGTTGGAGTCGACGCTCGTCACACAATTGTCCACGTAGAACGATTTCTGTAGTTTTCTGATAATGGCACGCTGTTCATCTGTAGTCGCTTGTTGTAGTTCTCGCTCCAGAAGCAGTTCAATGGTAGCACCCAACAAAAAAGGACTGCTAGACACTCCGAAGAGTGGCCTGCACTTGAACACGGTACATTTGGACACCGTTCATTTGGACACGGTCATTTGGACACGATCAATTGGACACCGTTTATTTGGACACGGTGCATTTGGACACCGTTTATTTGGACACGGTGCATTTGGACACCGTTCATTTGGACACGATCAATTAGACACCGTTTATTTGGACACGGTTCATTTGGACACCGTAAAAAATACGGCCTATGCAGTTGGACCCCGTAAAAAATGCGGCCTGTACAGTTGGACACCAAAATGCGCAATCTGTGCAGATGGACACGAAAATGCGCGACTTGTGCAGTTGGACAACGAAATGCGCGACCTGTGCAGATGGACACGAAAACGATAGACAAATTAATCATAAATTATGTTAATATTATTGCATCCCTACTCGTCAATATATCCTATATAATATATCAAAGTACATGCGTGGGCGGGGGGGGGCTTTGCCCCCCTGCACCCCCCCATGGTCGGTGTGAGTGAACCTAGGAGTGTGGGCGGGGGGGCTTCGCCCCCCGCACCCCCTTACTGCACAGGCCGCGCATTCTGGTGTCCAACTGCACAGGCCACGCATTTTCGTGTCCATCTGCACAGGCCGCGCATTCTGGTGTCCAATTGCACAGGTCGCACTTTTCGGTGTCCAACTGCACAAGTACCGCATTTTCGTGTCCATCTGCACAGGTCGCGTATTTTCGTCTCCATCTGCACAGGCCGCGCATTTTCGTGTCCATCTGCACAGGTCGCGCATTTCGGTGTCCAACTGCACAAGTCGCGCATTTTCGTGTCCATCTGCACAGATCGCGCATTTTGGTGTCCAACTGCACAGGCCGTATTTTTTACGGTGTCCAGATGATCCGTGTCCAAATAAACCGTGTCCAAATACACGGTGTCCAAACGAACCGTGTCCAAATGAACGGTGTCCAAATGTACCGTGTCCAAGTGCACCTCTCCCGAAGAATACCAGGGTACTGAATAAGGGAGGAGTTGCAAAGGGAAAAGCTAAGAGGAAGGGCGGGGATGAGGGCTTGGAAGTTCGAGAAGAAGCTAGGAGAAGGAAAAGGAAGTGAGCTAGCGAGGTTATGTTGGAAGGAGATGAGGGGAAGAGAGAGGGAAGGGAGGGTAAAATCAAGTTGGGAACGGGAGAGGAAAAGGTTCTTCGAGGAAAGAGGGATAGGGTTAGAAGGGGTGGAAAGGCTGAGAGGAGAAGGTGAGGAGTGGTTTTACAGCCTTTTTCAAAGGGACAAGGAATTTCAAAGGAAAGAGAGATGGTAGAAGATTGAAAAGTCGGAGTACAACAAGTGGTACAAGTTAGTAAAAGAAGTAGGTATTCCAGGGTATCTAAAGATGGGGTGGGGCCTATATATTTAATTAAAATAAAATAAATAAATTTTTCTTGTAAAAAAACTTGGCGCTGCTTTTTTACTTCTGTCGCATTCTTCCCTAAATTATGTTTATTGTTTTTTTATTCAATCAAAAATCTTAGTACTAATGTTTAAATTTTAATGTTTAAATTTCGAAGTTTAGCAGCGCCAAGTTTTAAAAAATATATATATTTATTTCATTTTAATTAAATATTTTTATTTTGTACTATTACTTCTTAAATTCTTTGTGATTAAATTGATTCTTAGTAATATTATAATTTTGTTAAGGAAAATTAAGAAGCTATTACCACTTGGGTTGGACCCAGCGAGAAATGACCCATCGAATCGACGTCTAATTGACGTCGAAAACGTATATCGAAAAGTAATTGAAATATTCATCGATTTCGATTGATTTATGGCACAACTTTCGATGACTTTTCGACTCAGAATAAATCGATTTTGACTTGATATTGATTATTATTTCCTCACTGCAGATATGGGCCGATTCACCGCCTCCAATTAACATGATCTTCCGATTAAACTCTTCGGCTCTTTCTAAGGGGGGGAGATCCATAGGCTTGCAAGTTGCGAGGAGAAGACGGATGAATTGATGAGGGGGATTATTTAAAAATGGGAGAATATATATCTCTTAAAGATTGAGGAAAAGTTTCTGTAGAATACGCGACTTGAGAACACTGTATAATACGCGACTTGAGAACACGGCATAATACGCGACTTTGAGAACACGCCGATTCTAGTAACACCGCCTAGTAACGCGGGGCTGTTGTGAGCGCACAACGTATTCGCGATAAAGTATGGCACCTGGCAACACCGAGGGCCGGATTACTTGGTAATCCGACCCTAGCGACGAGGACCGATGACGCGAAAGCCAGCACGCGTCGCGGTAATGACCATATATGGTCATTCGGGATATCACCAGCCCGCTAGGACGTTGATCGCGAAGTCAAAATCGCTGACTGCTAAGTCAGCAATGCCGAGGCGATAAAAAGCCCGCCCTTCCAAGGAACGGCGGGCAGTCTAATAACCGAGCGCGTATCGCGAGACCACGTATCGTTACAGCGTGTATTAACCTTGAGCCCGCAAGCCAGGGCGTTAGAATAAGTGAACAAGTGTAACTGTGAATAAGCCTTTTAATTATACTCCACGCTACAACCAATCAAATCTGTGAGTGTTCTTTCATCCTCCCGCGGATCCTACGAACCCGGTGCCCTGAGACCAATATCAAGGTGCGGCACGACAAATTGGTGGCAGCGGTGGGATCTGCCACCCGGACGGAAGGACATCCTGCCAGAAGTTACGCCTGCAACAGGGAACGGGTCATAAGACGGCAGCAATACATCCCGGAGAGGAACTGCCAGCAGATCCCGAGTGAGCGAGTGAAACGACGGTAGCAGCCGCCGAGTGTTACATATCAGCGACACCGGAGAAGGCCCCGACCTACCGCACGGACTCGCCAGCCCGAGCAGTGGAGCAGCGAAGCAGCGTGGCACAAAGCACCGAGGCAGCAAAGCGGCCCAGCGGGACAGCCTAGCAGAGGAAAGCAGACTCAGCAGAAAGCGGACAACATGCGTAGCGCACCGATACTGTAAGTCCGAACCAAATTGTAAGCCGTTAACGGCACGCGCCGAGAATAGGAATTGTGAGCGCCCCCGCAACCGCGACCGCCGGAAAGAAACTTTGCGATTACAGGAAGTACAACCGCGACCGCCGAAAGAAACTTTGCGATTACAGGGAATACCAGCGTAAGCGCCGATAGATGTCGGACGACTTATCCCGGCACTCCCCTGTCAACAACGCGTCCTTCGTGCTGAGCGAGCGCGCTCAGAGAGCGATCGAAAATAGCGTCCGAAACCGCTTTCGCGCCGCACGACGTACGGACAACGAATCCTTAGACCGCGTGCGACGAGATTTGGACGCGCAACTTGCCAGCGAAGGTACGCCGGAGCTCGAGCTGCACCCCAACGTCATCGTAGAACGCGAATTCGAGTTTTTAGACGCTAGCCTTTGTGACGCGAACGAAAATCCGCGAGATAATATAGATAACCAAAGCGGTGACGAAAATAGCGACAATCACGACAGTGACGCACACAGATTGCCCCCGACCGACGGTGACGCACGATCGGACACCTCGGCCGATACGCAGAGCGAGAACGCAGGGAGAGGAGAATTCTCCCTGACCTCATACGACAGCGAATTATTTGACCCCGCGGAAGAGGATTATACCCCCCGGGCCAACACGATGAGCCAGCCACGAGCTGCCGCGACCATCGCACCGCGTGAGGACATATCACCCGCGCAGATTAACGCAGAAATAGAGCGGCTCAGACCCGCGACAAACGGGCGACCGTCCGGGTTTGATCAAAGTCGAGCCCCCGAGCCGACGCAGATAAGCCCAGGAGCGTTGGACTCTGTGCTCAGCGACATGCAACGCATTATGCGCGAGATGCAGGAACGCATGGAACGCACAGAGGCCGCAGAGTTTGAGCGCTCTGTAGAAGTCCTCCGCGCAATCCGCGAGATGCAGGGACGCGTGACTCGGCTAGAATCCACCACGTACGATTGCTCCGACGCACGAGAGCGATGCATACGCAGCCAGGGCCCGCTGGACGTCACCTACGGACGAACACGTAGCGACGTCCGTAGTCAGCCAGGGCACCACGTCGGATTCCTTAGCCTAAAGGAAGCCCGTAACATGATTCCCGAAATAAACGGAGAATCTAGAGAGCGCGTTCGCGAATTTATAATCGCAAGCACGTACGCAATGAAGAATATTCAGCCCGTAGATGAAGCGATGCTGTTAGAAGCAATATTATGCACCAAATTCAAGGGCAAAGCAATGACGGATTTCGACACGCGCGACATCCGCGATTTCGAACAGTTAAAACGCGAGCTAGAGTCAGAATACCTAGGCAAGCGCGGCATGACCCACCTGCAATTAGACTTTAACTCCCTAAGACAAAAACCGGGAGAAAGCGCGCAGGAATTCGGGAGACGCGTGGAAAAATTAGCACGCGAGCTATACGAGGCCATGGAAGAAGGCCAAGGGCACTCCCAAGAACAGCAGAAGGCAATTCTTGACAGCATCAAGATGCAAGCACTGCACAATTTCCAACTAGGACTGCACGACGACATAAAAATGATAGTCAGAGCGCAGCGATACCGAACTTTGCAGGAAGCAATAACCGGCGCCAGTGCGGAGGAAAAGGTAAAGGGCCCCTCCCCGCGGAACGGACAGACGACAAACAAAACTAACTGTAACGCGAAAAACGCGCGATATCCGGGGAATGAGGCAATACAGTGCCACAAATGTGGAGAAACAAGCCATTACGGGCGAGATTGCCGTACGAGCCGACATGCAAATAGATTCTCCTTGCCGAAAGCGGACAAGCCCGGCGGGATAAATACAATCGAGTGCACCTATTGCAGAAAGACCGGACATAAGCGAGAAGAGTGTTGGTCGCTGAACGGACGACCCAACACGGAACGATCAAGCCGATCGAAAACGGACGCCTCCAAAAAGGCGCCAGTAAATGGTTTAAAGGTAAGAAAAAAGAAATCGCGAGAAACGAGCGATGAATCTTCCTCCAGTAGCGGCAGCGAAGAAGACGAGAGACCAAAGAAGAATAAGGCACGAGCCGCCGAGGAGTATCAAGTGTCGCAGATAACGGGGAAATGTAACATACATACCTTAAACCTGATAACACTGCCTATTCAAGAGGCCAAGAAAGGCAAGACAAATTTCTTATTAGACTCTGGAGCGATCCTGACGCTAATCAAAATAGGAAATTTAAAAGGCGACACTATGGTGCGAGAAAAACGCCTGACTTTGACCGGAGTGACGGGACACAAGATCCACACTCTCGGAAAAATAAAAGCAACCGTAGACCTCGGAAGCCAGAAAATACGCCATACCATGTACGTGGTAGAGGATAATTTCCCGATCGATCATGAGGGAATACTGGGGAATGATTTCCTCACAAAGCGCAAAGCCGTTATCTCACACGCCACAAAGCAGGTACACATCAGAAGAGTTACATTTAAACTCCGACCATATAAGAAGGTGAACTCACCACCCCGCAGCAGAGTAGGTATCGTAAAAGGTAAAAAACCTACACCAAGAGTATTCATCGGACACTGTTTGATGGAGCCGACAGATTTCGAATGCCCGATAAGCATGTCCAACGGCGTGAAAAAATTAGTAGAGACACCCATACCGCGCGTAACTCTAAAAGAGAAGCCGGTAAGTGACACAACTAACGTACTCACGTTACACGCGACCGAAAAACGCGAATCCATTTCAGCGCAATTCAAAAAATTATACGCGCAATTGCAAACTGATCATTTAAATAGCAAAGAGCGAAAAGCATTAGGAAAAATTTGCAATGTATTTTATTTAAAAGAAGATAAGCTGAGCGCGGCGACGGACGCATCAGATTTCGCCACCGGAGCCGTGCGTTCTCAGGGGCCAGTAGGCCAAGTTCGACCGAACATCTACGCCAGCAGAAAATTAAGCAAGGCAAAACCACCATTCGACAAGAAGAGTAACAAGGACACGTTTAAAGTAGGCGACAAGGTACTATTACATGACGAGACAGTACGACGCGGACGATCGAAAAAACTCGAGTCCCAATGGATCGGACCGTACGTGATCCTCGAAAAGCATAGCGACGTGAACTATACTATTAAAACAAAACGAAAGACGTTACGCGTCCACGCCAACCGTTTAAAAGCAGTTATAAAGGAGTAAAAGCAAAATATAGATACATATTAATAAATAAAACAAGGAAAAAGCCTATTTTAAACGCGAATATTACAATATTAATAGGATAATCAGTAATAGCGAACGTCACGAGACGAGTACAACAACGAGTAGCAAAAATAGTACGCCGCGAAGAATTAGACGAACACCTTCTAGTAATAAGCGCAATAACAGCTAAATTAGTAAGCGACGTAGAAGACACGTTAGAATACCTGGCCTATGCGAAACACGGCATAATTCCCGTGCGACTATTGCCACTCGAAACCTTAGTATCGGAATTAAGAGAAGCGACGACCCACCTATACCGGGGCGCACACTTCCCTTTCAAGATACAAATAGAAAATTGGAACATCATCGAAAAGTTTGTAAAAATAAATGCCTATTATGACAACCCCAACGTCTACACAATCCTGACATTCCCAATTGTTACATACCCCAAGTATGAAATCGTGCGAGTAACACCCCTGCCAGTGTACGACAACAATAATATATTTATAATTCCTAAAACCACACACGCTGTGTTGGCGATAAATAAAGAAAACCGAAACTATATAACACTGAACGAAAACGATCTAGACAGATGTATGCAGGCCGACACGACGTTTATATGCGACATAAGCTACCCCGTATATTTCATAACAACGCACGCACCATGCGAGGTGCAAATCTATATACGAGCACAAAAAGATAGTTGCGAGCGACGTCACATCCTTTCGAATGTGACACTCTGGATAACGTTAGCAGAACCGCAGACATGGTTGTTTTCTACCCCGTATAAAAATCAAGTAATCATACAATGCAATGATCAGGCAGAAAACAAAATTGAAATAAATAGAACGGGAAAAATTAAGTTAAACGAAAACTGTAGACTGACGACGACAGACTTAACGATACGAACGAAAAAACAAGAGTACACCAAGTACATACAAAATCATCTATCACAATTTAACCTGACTTTCAGAACAATAACACAAAATTTCGAAAAAAAAAAAAAATCAGGAACAGAACTACGGCCAGAACCGGTGGTCAATGATCCCGCAGAACTAACTAAACTAAGCCTTAATCTCGAGGAAATAAACAAGGAGCTAGACAACAACCAAGTCAGCTTTCTATCTAATAAGAATGTAATATATCCCGTGGGCTCCGTGTCCATAGTTGTAATCATAATAGGAATAGGAATTACGATAACATGGATAATAAAAAAGAAAGCGAAGAAGAACACGCGACGCGACTTCCGCACACAACTGGAAAAATAGAATAATGTAACTTCCATGGAAAAAGAAAACAACACAAATATTAACGAAAAACCTCATATATCAGTTTTTCTTTTTCCGTGGGGGAAGGGATGTTGTGAGCGCACAACGTATTCGCGATAAAGTATGGCACCTGGCAACACCGAGGGCCGGATTATTTGGTAATCCGACCCTAGCGACGAGGACCGATGACGCGAAAGCCAGCACGCGTCGCGGTAATGACCATATATGGTCATTCGGGATATCACCAGCCCGCTAGGACGTTGATCGCGAAGTCAAAATCGCTGACTGCTAAGTCAGCAATGCCGAGGCGATAAAAAGCCCGCCCTTCCAAGGAACGGCGGGCAGTCTAATAACCGAGCGCGTATCGCGAGACCACGTATCGTTACAGCGTGTATTAACCTTGAGCCCGCAAGCCAGGGCGTTAGAATAAGTGAACAAGTGTAACTGTGAATAAGCCTTTTAATTATACTCCACGCTACAACCAATCAAATCTGTGAGTGTTCTTTCATCCTCCCGCGGATCCTACGAACCCGGTGCCGGCCCTAAGACCAATATCAAGGTGCGGCACGACAGGGCGCTGTAGTCTTCCGCTTCGGTCGACTTCCCGGCCGCACACAGTCTTCCGTTGTATATCGCCAACTAACGACGTGTTTACGAATAAAGAGTCGATCGTGATTAAACACGCGTGTAATTCCTTGTCTCCCGCAATCCCGATATTCCCAGGGTATTATCACAAATCCAACAGTGGTGTCAGAAGTGGGATTAGCGGGATTAAAGCAAGTGAAGTGATTAGCGGAAGCAAGTGTAAGCGCAGCAAGAGGAGATGGCTCAGCCGCCGACAAATATCTCGCCAGAACTGCTGCAGGCGATATCCGCTATGATGGCTAACGCGATCCAAGCATCGGTCGCGAATATGGGCGCCGAACCGTTTGGTAACGGACCCGCGGCGACGATCCAACAACGACCACCGTCGTTCGCGATATCTGAATACCGTTCGTCTCACGATGTAATAAAACAAGGTGTGTTCCTATCCTGGTCTATTTTTCGTCACAATCTGCGCAGGTCTCAACTTTCGGCCATATTTGATTTATATGTGTATGAGTAGTGTCTGTATATGTAGAGCGAAGTAGTGTGTGACGAGGTTAGGTCCCGGGTGTTTACATTAGTTTCAGTTTGTGATTCAGTGTTTAGAAGTAAAATTTTAAACAAATTTAGTGACAATGCCGCTGTGTGCCATGAAAGGGTGCACAAACCGTTCTGGAAAAGAGAACTACCGATTTTTTTCTTTTCCAAAAAAAAGGGAGCTCTGTGAAAAGTGGATAATGGCGTGTGGAAGGAGAATAGGGGAAATTAAGGAGAAAAATGGTATGTACACTAATGTTAATGCAATTTACTTACAAGATCATTTTATTGTTCTTAAGGTGGCTCATCCGTGTAGGGCCGGAAATTCATGTGTTTATATTTGTATATTTTTCGACATAAATTTACTTGAAATACATCTCAAACATAAGTAAAATTACTATCAGCAAAATTAAAAAAATTTTAACTACTGAAACATTAATTTAATAACAATAATATCGAGGCACTTTTTTATGATTCGTATAGTTGATCACTTTGGCGTTCAACAGCTCCTCAGAATTGTCGATAATGTCATGTTTTTAATGCACGTTTCGATTAATAATTAATAATAATTAATTATGGAATTTATTGATGCAGCTCGTGTGTGCTCAGCTCATTTTAATGAGTCATGCTACAGGAAGGTGTCCTTCGTAGACGAGTTAGCAGGAACACCAAGGAATTCTAGGCCCCTCAACCCAGATGCTGTACCCTTTGCATTTCCAGGGAATGATGGTAATATGTATTTTATTTAAGATATTCATAATCTGTAACAGCATGTCCATATATTTTATTTATTTATAGTTTTTGAAAGTCTGTACAGTAAACACCCATACAGCACAAGTAGATACTGAGAATGTTCGAAGGATATCTCAGCAGTAGATTGCGTATATTCTCACAACATTCGAGATACGTACCACGATTTTCTGAGAACATACTCAGAACATTCCTATTTCCGCCCCACCTAGTTTATTAGTATCTACTGAGAATATCCCGCAGTAAATACCAAGAATATCTCAGGTATCAATATAGAACCAAGGATAGAATATGCACGGTATATACTTATTACGTTCGATTAGGGTTAAATAATTGGTACTCTTTTATATTTTATAAATTTATATTTATTTATATGTGCATTGTAAATTATTGTCAATGTGTGTACATTATACACTACAAATATTAATACTGACAATTAATACCGCAATAACGCCGAGTTTAATGCTTATGTTACTTCGAGTGTCATACGTGATGAGAGAATTGCTATAGAATAATAGATTACTGCCTGTTTTATGTCACATACGATTTCCTTATAGAATATTGCAGTGCTGTCGAACTTTAAATCACATAGTGATTTGAGTACATATGAAGTACATATTTAAAACTAGCGAAAATAATTGTTTTCTTAAAAAGGATTGCACATAAGTAAACCAAAAGGAAATAGGAAAGTATGCATTTTTTACATGTGTCGTGTATCTAATGACGCTTATTTAGAACAAAAGGATAGGAAAATGTATTATAGTCACACAACTTGTTGGAAAGATTTAAAAATCTGAGTCCTCACTCGTAAGTTATCGTTTGTACAGAAAAATGTACTTACAAATTAAGCGTGATTTAAAATTCGAGAACACTGCAATCGTTCAAATATCTCGTGAATACATTTTCAATTGAATAATACATTAATCATTTACATAGTCGCGTAAGTAATTATTATTTAGTTTATCCTATACTAGAGATGGGCGATACAGCCTGAAAGTCGTGGATGAATAATAGATTACTGCCTGTTTTATGTGACATACGATTTCCTTATATTGCAGTGTTCTCGAACTTTAAATCACATAGTGATTTGAGTACATATAAAGTACATATTTAAAACTAGCGAAAATAATCGTTTTCTTAAAAAAAGGATTGCACATAAGTAAACCAAAAGGAAATAGGAAAGTATGCATTTTTTACATGTGTCGTGTATCTAATGACGCTTATTTAGAACAAAAGGATAGGAAAATGTATTATAGTCACACAACTTGTTGGAAAGATTTAAAAATCTGAGTCCTCACTCGTAAGTTATCGTTTGTACAGAAAAATGTACTTACAAATTAAGCGTGATTTAAAATTCGAGAACACTGCAATCGTTCAAATATCTCGTGAATACATTTTCAATTGAATAATACATTAATCATTTACATAGTCGCGTAAGTAATTATTATTTAGTTTATCCTATACTAGAGATGGGCGATACAGCCTGAAAGTCGTGGATGAATAATAGATTACTGCCTGTTTTATGTGACATACGATTTCCTTATATTGCAGTGTTCTCGAACTTTAAATCACATAGTGATTTGAGTACATATAAAGTACATATTTAAAACTAGCGAAAATAATCGTTTTCTTAAAAAAAGGATTGCACATAAGTAAACAAAAAAGAAATAGGAAAATATTTAAAGTTCGAGAACACTGCAATATCGTTCAAATATCTCGTGAATACATTTTCAATTGAATAATACATTAATCATTTACATAGTCGCGTAAGTAATTATTATTTTGTTTATCCTATACTAGAGATGGGCGATACAGCCTGAAAGTCGTGGATGAATAATAGATTACTGCCTGTTTTATGTGACATACGATTTCCTTATATTGCAGTGTTCTCGAACTTTAAATCACATAGTGATTTGAGTACATATGAAGAACATATTTAAAACTAGCGAAAATAATCGTTTTCTTAAAAAAAGGATTGCACATAAGTAAACAAAAAAGAAATAGGAAAATATTTAAAGTTCGAGAACACTGCAATCGTTCAATTATCTCATAAATACATTTTCAATTGAATAATACATTAAGACAAACAATTCTTACAGTGCGAACATTTATCTTGTAAGTTATGTCAGACGGTAATCTCGATATTTCGAATAGAAAATAATTAGAATGGACTTTATAACGTAATTGCAGCGCATTTACAGTAAGCGGCAAGTTATAATTGTACGAATGATACATATATATGGCAAGGGAAGGCATCATATTGTCCGTGGATGTTTTAATACGTGTTGTATTATGTTACAAAATTCTTTCCATATACGGACCATCCTTCAGTAACATAGATGTACACACACATATATACATAAGTATACATATATCATGTTACATACGTATGTGCACATGTCTGTACATAATATATTTTTTAAGAAAAAAAAACATATATTATGGGATATTCTGTATATATGGAGAACCAATAGAGACGTAATATCGGTGAGCATAGCATTGAAACATCCTCCTCTATAGACAATATGACACTTATTCGCACGACAGCGCATATTATATATAATCCTTTCCGCCGTCACTATTAAAAACCTGACTACATGTCATCCTCTAGACGAAACATACCTATTACAAAACGAGAAGACGAAGCAAAATTCGTTGAGCTGTTGGTATGTATTGCACAAATACACAATTGGTATCACAAATTGACTCCAACGTATGCGAGCCAAACACTTCGTCGTCGCACGCAATCTGTTTTATGGGAACGAGAACCAGCACGCGAAACAGGAGCGATAAATGGAATGCATCTCGCGTTTAGAAAAGTAAACAAATAAGCTGCTCCTCCAGACACAACGTTTTAAATGTTCCGATAATCTAAATGTGAATAATTCTAAATGTAAATATTTTCCGTTCTTTACGAATGTAGAAGTGAACGAAAGGCAAAAGCGAGAGGCTGACGCAACGTTTCAGTACGACACACGAGATACGTCCGTGTAAGATAAACGGAGGAAACACCGGTCGTCGAGTCTGAAAAATATAATAACAACAGTGACATTAATTTGTGCCGATTCTCGCTCGATTCACTATTTACGAATTATGATAATAAACTTACCAATATTTTCCGTTCTTTACGAATGTAGAAGTGAACGAAAGGCAAAAGCGAGAGGCTGACGCAACGTTTCAGCACGATACACGAGATACGTCCGTGTAAGATAAACAAAGGAAACACCGGTCGTCGAGTCTGAAAAATATAATAACAACAGTGACATTAATTTGTGCCGATTCTCGCTCGATTCACTATTTACGAATTATGATAATAAACTTATCAATATTTTCCGTTCTTTACGAATGTAGAAGTGAACGAAAGGCAAAAGCGAGAGGCTGACGCAACGTTTGAGCAACGTTTTAGGACGACACACGAGATACGTCCGTGTAAGATAAACGGAGGAAACACCGGTCGTCGAGTCTGAAAAATATAATAACAACAGTGACATTAATTTGTGCCGATTCTCATTCGATTCACTATTTACGAATTATGATAATAAACTTACCAATATTTTCCGTTCTTTACGAATGTAGAAGTGAACGAAAGGCAAAAGCGAGAGGCTGACGCAACGTTTGAGCAACGTTTTAAGACGACACACGAGACACGTATCCGTATACGTGCTGTCGTACGTTGCTGTCGAACGGAGACAGCCGTTTCTCGCACTCGCTGATCGTTTCCTCGCTCGCGTGCACATACGCGAATAATGACCGAATTAATAAAGACGGGGCCAAAGAAGCCGCGGAAGGTTATGTCGACGAGACCGTCGCGCACATGAACAGCCGTTTCTCGCACTCGCGGATCGTTTCCTCGCTCGCGTGCACATACGCGAATAATGACCGAATTAATAAAGACGGGGCCAAAGAAGCCGCGGAAGGTTATGTCGACGAGACCGTCGCGCACATGAACAGCCGTTTCTTGCACGCGCGGATCGTTTCCTCGTTCGCGTGCAGATACGCGAATAATGACCGAATTAATAAAGACGGGGCCAAAGAAGCCGCGGAAGGTTATGTCGACGAGACCGTCGCGCACATGGACACTATGGACAGCCGTTTCTCGCACTCACGGATCGTTTCTTGTCCTTGCGCGCTTCTTGCTTGCGTGCACGACACAACTTCGACAAGATGTCCGACCGCCGACGTCCGACTTCGTGTTCGTGGCTTCGTGCCCGATCGACTCTCATCGGGGCGACTTCGGCTCGCCTAGCGCGCGCATCAACACGCCGCCTTCGGACTTAGCCGATTCGGCGTCGTCGGTGAAAGCACCACACCGCGAGCGGACACTTTATCTTCTGATCCGTATTAATTTATATATTCTGAGTAGTATACGAGAATTTACGAAAAATAATGTACTACTGTGAGATATTACAAGTACATCCTGAGAATTTACGAAAAATAATGTACTACTTTGAGATATTACAAGTACATCCTGAGAATTTACGAAAAATAATGTACTATTAGAGATGTTATAGAAATGTTCCAGGTATATTATATACGGTACGTATATGTACAGTACGAGTACAGAACATTCGAAAGATATCATGTGCTGTATGGGCAAGGAAAATTTGTAATACAGATGTGTCGTATATTATGACTAATAGATTGAATCAGGACGTCTTGGAAAATCTATTTGGATATATTCGAGCGATGGGAGCCGCTCATGATAATCCGGCAGCTATAGATATGAGGTACAGGCTGCGGTGGTACATTTTGGGGAAGCATTCCTCAGATGTATTCACCGAAGGTAGCAATACCAAAATCCAAGACACTACTGATAAAACTTGCCTTACATCCATGGAATTACCTGTTGAGGAAATTGACAAATGTTTTGAAAATGACGATGTTGTGTCCTTGGGGTAGGACACTGTGCCGCGTGGGCGTAGTAGTAAAACACACTGGGTACAGTATAATAAAAGTGTTTATTCTCTCAAGTATGACCGCGTGCTAACTCGTACAAGGCTGAACCAGGAGTGTCCTCCTGGCATGAAGGTGGGCGCACGCAAGCGCCCGCGCAGTCACGTGGTCTCCTTTCGTAAGACCTATTCGCATGAGCCAATCAGAAGCTCCTCGCAAATGCATGTCCGAGGCTGGCATGCAGCGCAGTGGCGCGTTTATATGAAACGCCACACAACACTCCCCTCACTTAGAAATTCGAGGCTTACTAGTCTCATAATCTTGTAAGTACTTTGGAGCGCGAATTTGTCGTTGCGGACGTGACACTCCCTTTTTCGAGGGTGTTGTCTCTTTCGCTTCTGAGGTTCCAGAAAGGCTGGTGGGTGAAGACAGTTTAGAAGTAGAAGCACACCAGGATCCTTGAGGCGTAGAGAAAATTGAGGAATCGTTTTCAGGAGCTGTGAGAGTAGAGTAGGAAGGACCTGGCGATGTAGGAGTAGTGTTGCCGCTTGCATTGACTAACGTTTGACTAGAACTATTAGTAGAAGTAGACGCTTGGGACGGACTCGCATTTACAATTGTCCCTTCGCTCGCATTTCTGCTTATATTATTATTTGTACTACTAGTATTATTGTTCGCGTTATCACAATTATTCGGCGGATTAGTATCGTAAGAATCACAGAAATCTTTATCACTACTCCTTGGCGTGTCGTCGCCTATCGGACGCATTTGGTTGATGTGCCTTTTCCAGACACGACCGTCGTCTAAACGTATTTTAAAATGTAAGTCGCCTAACTGTTCAATTATCGTACCGAACAGCCATTTAATTTTATCAGTGTAATTGCGACAACTGACTCTCTTTCCCACCGTGAATTTAAAAGGACGTTCATACTGAATCGTGCGTTTTGTACTTGACGGACGTAGCAAATCAAATTTAGTACGTATTTTCCTTGAAAATAATAACTCTGCTGGGGCTATTCCCGTTGCTGTGTGAGGAGTATTCCGGTACTGAAAGAGTAATTTTTGTAAATTGATATACGCATTCGCATGTGTAGATTGCATCTTTTTCAAAGAATTTTTAAGAATCTGGACATAGCGCTCGGCTTGTCCATTTGTCGCAGGATGATGCGGTGCGGTGTATTTTGAAATAATACCGTGTGAATCTAAAAAGTTTCTAAATTCTTTCGACGTAAACGCAGTGCCGTTATCAGATACAATGTATTTCGGTAACCCGTACGTGTAAAATATTTGTCTGCATACATTAATGGTAGTTTTCGCTGTAATGTCCTTGACAATATGAATTTCCGGCCATTTTGTGTATGAATCAACCAGAATGAAAAAATTGTGTCCTAAAAATGGACCTGCAAAATCGACGTGTACCCTTTCAAAGGGTAATTGAGCTGGTTCCCACACGTGATTTGAAACTTTAGGTGGATTGTTCCTGTGCGAATTACATTCATGACAATTCTGCGTTAATTTCTCTATGTCATTGTCAATCTTGTTCCACCAGACGTACCCTCTCGCGAGATGCTTCATTTTGACTGTGCCAAAATGACCTAGATGTAACTCGTGAAGTATTTTTTTCTGTAACCCGACCGGAATGACAACTCTGTGCCCTCGAAAAATAACTCCGTGCAATAAGGAAAATTCCTCGTAAGGAACCGTGTAATATTTATTGCTTTTAGAATTCGCGTTAGAATTAGAGCCTGTTATTAAGGATTTTAGCAAGTTAGATAATTCTTTATCCTCTCTTGTAGCTGCAGCAACTTGTGCCGCTGTAATAGGCAGCGTATCGAAAGTAGCTTCTCGGAACTCGTCCACAGCTTCACATTCTATTTCGTCTGTATTTCGCGGTATCGGAAGTCTCGATAAGCAGTCTGCATTTGAGTGTAATTCCGATTTCCTATATTTAATCTTATAACGAAATCCTTGTAATATTAACGCGTAGTGCTGCATACGCATAGCAGTGTAAATTGGCAAACCTTTTGTCGGCGAAAAGATCTGTGTGAGCGGACGATGGTCCGTGATAAGAGTAAATTCTGTACCCTGTATGTACTGATGGAACTTCCTAACACCGAAGATTATTGCCAACGCTTCTTTATCGATTTGAGAATATGAACGTTGTGTTTTCGAAAGCGTTTGAGACGCGTATTGAATGGCTCTTTCCGAACCGTCTGGATAAATATGAGAGAGCACTGCTCCTATTCCGTAAGGACTCGCGTCAGTGGCTAAGGTTATAGGCAGTCTGGGATCAAAATGAGCTAAGCATTTCGGGCTTGTAAATGCTCGTTTTGCTGCCTGGAAACTTTTCTCACAGTTTTCCGACCAATAGAATTTAACGTTCTTTTGTAAAAGATTGTTCAGCGGTTGCAAAATGGCACTTAGATTTGGAACGAACCTATCGTAGTAACGTATCATGCCCAAGAAGCTTCTAAGTTCGGTTAGATTTGTAGGTTGGGGCATGTTGTAAATTGCATCTATTTTATCCGGAGCTTTATTGATACCATTTTTGTCTATTACGTAGCCGCAATACTGGATTTGATCCGTAAGAAATTCGCTTTTCTTTACATTAATTCGTATGTTGTATTTCTGTAATCGCGTAAAAACCTGGCGTAATTTACTTAAATGGTCTTGTACGTCTTTGCCTGAGACTCTAATATCGTCTAAAAATACGACGACTCCCGGGATATCTTTAAGGATATTTTCAATGATGCGTTGCCATATGGCTGGAGCGGACGCGACTCCGTACATCAAACGCGTTGGTCTGTAAAGACCCTTATGTGTATTCAAAGTAAGCAGTTCGCGATCCTGCTGTCTAATCTCGAGTTGCAAGTAGGCCTGTAAAAGGTCGATTTTGGAAAAGACTTTTCCCCCCGCCATCTGCGTGAGAAGCTCGTCTGGTGTTGGTAAAGGGTGCGAATCTATATTTAAATTGGGGTTAAGCGTGACACTGTAGTCCCCGCAAACGCGAATCGCTCCATTCTTTTTAATAACGGGAACGATGGGCGTGGCCCATTCGGAGAAGTCCACTTTCTCGAGAATCCCGTTTTGTGTAAGTGTCTCTAGCTCTTCTTCAATCTGGTTGCGTAAACGAAAAGGCACGGGCCGCGGCTTATGGAATACCGGATTTGTATTTCGCTTAACATTTAATCTCGCTTGTATATCTGTAATTTTCGCAATGGACGGACTTGTAATGCTATTAAATTCGTTTAACAGCGTTTGTAGTTGCGTTTTGTCATTTACGGTAACTTGTTTAATCGACTGGAGTCGGTCCGTAATATTTTTCAACTCCTCGATTTGATTAAGTTGTGATATCCACTCGCGACCTAATAGTGGTTCTTTTTCTATTTCTACAATATATAAATGTAATTTTCGAATACGATTACCGTTCTTGACTCGAACTTCTATGTAACCGCGTAATGGAATAGGCGTGCGTGTGTAGGACATGAGGTTCAAATCGGTTGTAAATACGCGTTCGCCTTTGAATAACCTTTTCGCGTCGGTTAACGACATTAAAGTGACGGCCGATCCACTATCGACCTCGAAGCGCACGTCTTTATTATTAACGTTTAATGTGGCAAAGAATTTTTTTCTGAAACGCGATTGTTCGATCGCGAGCACCTCAATATTCTTAGTATTGTTTTCACGAGACGATTTGCACACTTTTTTTAAATGTCCCGCCTTTCCACACGAAAGACACTTTATACTTCTATCGAGCGTGCATGCTGACGCATAATGGCTGCCACCGCAACGATAACACGTAACCGATTTCCCGCGCGCGCCATTTTTCGCAACACTATTTTTCGCATTCGCGTTCCCGCGCTTTTTAAACTTATCTGTAGATGCCGATGTCTTCCTCGTGCTGATGGCCAAGGTAGTTTCCCCCTCGCCTTGTAATTGTTGTGTCCCCTTCTCCGACAATTCTATTGTCGTGGCAACTTGTATCGCCTTCTCCAGCGTGAGGTCCGTTGTCTCCAGTAGACGATTGAGTGTTCGTTTATTTCTAAGCCCGAACACGAAGTAGTTCCTGAGCGTCTTTTCTGTATGCTCACCCAGTTTGCAGTTCGTCGATAGCTTCTTCAATGCTGTAGCGTATTCCAAAATGGACTCGCCCTCTTGCTGTTTCCGGCTCGCGAGTTTGAAATTCTCAGCGATTTCGAGAGGTTTCGGCTCGTAGAATTTTTCTAACGTTTCCGTTAGGTCTTTGTAAGTCATCTCGCTGGGTTTCTGAGGCATGACTTCGTTTTTAAGGACGCTGTAAGCACTGGCGCCCAAATGATGCAATAGATATGCCGTTTGTTTTTCGGCCGATACATTGTATATCTGTATCGCCGCTTCCAGTCTTTCCCGCCATTCGGTCCATGGACCGTTTTGAGGATTGAAGGCCTCGATATTGCTGGCGGTATTGGCCATTCGGAATTGAGTAATCTCGCCACTGACTGTGTGGCAAGAACCCGAAAGTTATGCAAAAGAAATCTGCTTACTTGCAGTTGAAACACGGTCACTACTTGTTGTGTTGTGGCGTAATGGCGGCCCCTTACACGCAACGTGCTTTTTTTAATTGCACGATACTTAACCGCCCTCCTCGGCGCGGAAATCTTGATCCTCGTCGCCAGTTTGTTGTGTCCTTGGGGTAGGACACTGTGCCGCGTGGGCGTAGTAGTAAAACACACTGGGTACAGTATAATAAAAGTGTTTATTCTCTCAAGTATGACCGCGTGCTAACTCGTACAAGGCTGAACCAGGAGTGTCCTCCTGGCATGAAGGTGGGCGCACGCAAGCGCCCGCGCAGTCACGTGGTCTCCTTTCGTAAGACCTATTCGCATGAGCCAATCAGAAGCTCCTCGCAAATGCATGTCCGAGGCTGGCATGCAGCGCAGTGGCGCGTTTATATGAAACGCCACACAACAGACGATATGGAATTCCCTTTAGGCAACGTTAATGATGTACGCAAAGGTTTGTTCCTTTAAATTTTGCATCGTATGAGTTTTTGAACATTTCAGACCTTCCAAAAAATATTTCATTTTGTTTTTTCAATGTTTACGTTTATTTTCTTTAGAATGTAACACTGTAAATTACAGTCCAAGTTCAGCTGAATTAGATCTCGGATTCGCGCGCTGGCCGTGAACGTGTTCGGACGTGTCGCGTGCATCTTAGCTATCGAAGCTTGCTTTTCTTGCTGGTTTTTCGCGGCGTGTGTGTGTTCCGCGAGTGACGGACGATTATCGCCGTCCTTTGGCGTGCGTTGCTGGCGTATTCGCTCGCCAGCGTCCCGTATAGTGTTAAATACGTGCGAATCTATATCGGAAGCCGGACATCGCGCACGTGTTCAACATGCAAGAGGCTAAAGCCTCTTGCGTATGCGAGCGGGGGGAGGAGGTGCTGGGATTAATTCCCCGCACCACCTCTCCGTACGGTCGCACCGCCGATCATACATTCCATCGTTCTCGTGACCGGCCGTCGTCGCGCGGTCGTTCGCGTTCGTTATCGAGCACGCGCTCGCGTTCGGGCTCGCGTTCGCGCTCGTGTTCGCGCTCGCGCGTCACCAGACTCTCGATCTTTTTTCCTTTCCATGAACACTTCGAAAAACTCACTAGCCAAAATCCTATTATCCCTCCTCCTCAATCCTTTTTGCCCTTGACAGGGCGTGGTGGCGCTTCATGGTGACGCTACAGTAATCACACTTTTAACTTGTCTCTCCAAGCCCCCCGATCCAGCGCCAAGTGAGTCGCCCCGTGAATAGAACTCCCCACCAGGGGCCGCAGCTGGTCTATCCATCTGTTCGGTGATCTTCTTCTTGGTCTCTTTCCATTAACTTTTCCCTCCACCACAAGCTTCTCCATTGTGTCTCCTCGTCTGGCGATGTGTCCAAAGTAGCGGAGGTAAGCCTGATTAATTCGCTTGAGAAGTCTTGTTCTGATGCCCAGTTCTTCTAGCACCGATATATTGGTCCGGTGTACAGTCCAAGGGATCCGGAGGATGCGCCGGAACACCCACATCTCAAACCCCTCTATCCTCCTCCTGTCCGCCTGCTTGATGGTCCATGTCTCGGCTGCATAGGTTGCGATGGGAAAGATGAGGGAGTGCACTAGTTGCAGTTTGGTATTCTTTGTGATGGTTCTATCTTTCCATATTTTACTCAGTTTTATGGTGGCTGCCCTGGCCATGGCCGTTCTCCTCCTGATCTCCTCTGAGCATCCTCCTTTGTTAGTTATCATGGAGCCCAAATAGACCATTTTCTCAACGACTTCAAATCCAGCCACTTCCTTCACATTGGGCTGGTTATTCATCTGTCTGTCGATGATCATGATCTTCGTCTTATCTCGGTTAATTTCTAGGCCATACTCCCTGCTGATCAACGCGAGTCTTTCCATGATAGCTTCCATCTCTTGCGCGGTCGTAGCCAGAATTGTCGTGTCGTCGGCATACCTCAGGTTGCTGACTCTCCTCCCCCCGACGGAAACTCCTCCTTTCCAATCCTCAAGCACCTGCCGCATTATGTACTCTGTGTAAATGTTGAAGAGTATGGGTGATAGAACACAGCCCTGCCTTGTGCCCGCCTTTGTTTGGAAGTTGCTGGATGTCGTTCGGTTGACCCGAACAGCCGCTGTGTTGTTCTCATAGAGGCTCCGCACAAGTGCCACCAGGTGCCGCGGTACTCCCATTTCCATCAGAATGGTCCAGAGGGGTGTCCATTTCACTGAGTCGAACGCCTTGGTGTAGTCGACAAAGCATATAAAGACCCTGACGTTGAATTCCCTGGCCTTTTCTACTATTTGGCGAACATTCAGAATTTGCTCCCTCGTGCCCTTCCCCGGAATGAAACCACACTGTTCTTCGGCAATTTCCGGAAGCAGGAAGCACTTTAGTCTGTTATGAAGGACATGGAGAAGGATCTTGCTCGCGTGGGGAATAAGAGCCACTGTTCTGTAATTGGAGCATTCAGTGGGGGAACCCTTCTTGTAGATCGGGATGAAGGTCGAGTGGCGCCAGTCGTCAGGCTATTTTCCGGTCCTCCAGATGACGTTACATAACTCCAGCATTGTGTCCATTCCCGCTTGGCCCATGGCTTTGATCACTTCTGCGGTTATGCCATCTGCCCCGGGTGACTTCCCCTTTTTCAGCTGCCCAATTGCTTTCTCTACCTCTGAGCGCAAGATGGGAGGTTCCAGATGCTCATAGGGCCCACATGGGGGGCCCACTTGACTATGTTCGTCCCTGTACAGGTTGGTGCAGTACTGTCGCCATGTTTCTGCAATGCCTTTTGGGTCCGTGATTTTCGTGCCCTGCTCATCCTTGATTACTTGGGTTTGAGGCTTGAATTTCTTGGTCAGGTACTTGACAGTTTTGAAAAGTTCATGGGACTCGTGTCGTTCGGCGTGTCGTTCAATGTCAGAGCATATGTTTTTTAGGAAGTTGTTTTTATCCTGATTACATGCTTGTTTGATCTGTTGGCTGATCCGGCGCAATCGGTCCGCGTTGTCTGCGTTGCCTGTGTTACCCAAACTGCCTCTGATGCGTCGCCTCTCTTCCACCAATTGCAGCGTTGCATCGGTCATCCAGTGCTTCTTCTTCCGGATTTCGATTGCTCCGCTCTCCCTGACTGCCCCTCCGATCCATTCCTTGATGTTTTCCCAGCATTTGTTTGGATCATCGCTCCTTCTCCAGTTAGCGTTATCCATGAGATTTTGTTGGAAGGCCTCCATGTTTCCAATTCGTGTCATCTCCTGTTTTTTTCCCTCTTCAGGAAGTGGAGTTTTATGCTGAAGGCTCCTAGTAGCAGTTTGTGATCAGAGTCACAGTCCGCTCAAGGCTTAGCCTTGACATTTTTTATCGATGTCCTCTATCTCTTTTTGATTATCATGTAGTCAATTTGATTTCGGTATTCCTTATTGGGACTGATCCAGGTCGACAGTCTTCGAGGATGGTGTTGAAACATGGTATTCATGATGGCCAGGTCGTTCTCCACCGCAAACTGGATGAAGCGTTCTCCTCTCTCGTTCCTCACACCCAGTCCAAATGCTCCTCCTGTGACTCTCAGGTGAGCCTCCTCGACCTTCCCCACCTTGGCATTGAAGTCCCCAATGATTACTACTGGTTCCTTTGAGGGTATATTTCTCAGGAGATCCTCCACCTCGCCATAGATTGACTCGATTTCTTCGTCAGGGGCGTCGCCTGTAGGCATATACACCTGTATCAGATGAAGGTTTCTCGGTCTAGCTGCAAGGGTGATCTTGATTATTCTGTCATTGATGGGTTCATACGAGTGCACCGTCTGTGCAATCCTCCTGCTAACCAAGAACGCGACTCCATTCCGTCCTCTGTTCGCACCTCCTGACATGTATATGTTATGGTGTTCCGTGTGGAAGTGTCCTTGATCCTTCCAGTGGGTTTCAGAGATGCCACATATGTCAACCTTCTCCCTCATCAGTTCTCGTTCAAGGAGATTTAGTTTTCCTGTGTGAAGTAGACCTCTGACATTCCATGTGCCAATGGATAAGTTGTTCCTCAGCTGTAGCTTGTTATTGGGTCCAGTCGTCCATTTTGCATGTGAGGCCCGTCCCTTCACCTCCACATGCCCAGTAGCCCATTTCACACTGCCTGACCCGGAATCAGTGCAGCGCCGGTCGCTAGCCGAATCGCTCGGCACAGCCATTTCCTTTGTATCGTACATTCATGAAGCGTTCTCTTGGGACAATAATCAGGTGGTTTCCCCTTGCCTGCCTGATCCTACGCCGTTGATTACCTTAAGTGATAGTTCATCCGTCTTCGGGGGCGATTTCTCACTCCCAGGACAAGAGGGTGCCCTGACCAGTTCCCTGGGTTGGTTGCTTATACCGGCAATCCACTCGGTGAATAGCGCCGATAACTCCTCTTTCCCCACCATACCCGTCATATCGGGGCAGGTGAGGGCGAGTCCCCCATTAGGAGGGAGAAATCGACTTGATGGCGTCCCCCGAAAATTCCGAAGAGGCGCGCATCCTGTAGCCCCCGCCGCCTTCTACTAGACCCACCACGAATCACCGGGAAAAAAACCCCACCAGGATTTTGTGTACCTGGCTGGGATCGAACCCGGATCTCCGGAGCGTGAATCCAGCGTCTAGCATAGGAGACCACTGACTCGCTACCTATTATCCTACCGGCCTATTATCCCTACCGGCGCGGAAACCGGGAAGTCGTCCTCAGAATCCTTAAATAATGCGGATTACGTTCCGCCCTCGCCCGAATCTGAGAAGAGGTCTAACGCTCGTAACCGCAACAACATTGTGCCCCCTACGCAGTCTCAAACGCCGATGGACATCACTTTTGATATAAAAAGGAAGCGTGCTGCAAGTGATGTTAATGAAGTTCCGGCTTCAAAAAATAGCAAAACCTCAGTACAAGGTAATCGCGTAGATAAAGTTCCTGACAGCGAACCGAAATCCAGTTCGACGGCATTGACATCTCTGCGTAAGCTTACTCACTCGAGGTACGTCCCATCCGACGGGAAACTCTTTATCGTGCATATTCGCGCAATAGATAGCGAACCGAGCACGACTTCCAACGCGCTTAGACCCGTAAATACCCACCCCCTGCTAATCGGTCGCATAGTAACGCGGATCGTCAAATCAGGGCTGCAAGAAGTAAAAAAAATTAGCAAAGGTCATGTACAGGCAGTCTTCACGAGCGCTACCGCGGCCAATAAACTAATAGACGATCAAACTTTAGCTTCTTACAATCTCAAAGCGTTTATACCGTCATATAAAGCGATGAGAACGGGCATAATCAAAGATATTCCTCAATCCCTGCCAATAGAAGATTTGTTAGAGGAAATAGAGTCTCTACCCAAGCCAATTGAAGTCCACAGACTCAACCGTCAAGGTTGGCGATACATATAAGTACGAGCCGTCGCGCACGGTCTGCGTTAAATTCGTCGGTCCGCAACTTCCGGGATCGGTATCCATATTCAAGGTTAGACATGCGGTATACCCTTTCGTGCAGAAGGTAAAAATTTGTTTTGCATGCTTCCGTGCGGGTCACATAAGCAAGACTTGCAAAAGTCAACCCAGATGCGTTTATTGCGGTAATAATAGGCATGATACTGACGCGGAATGCCCCGACAAGCCTCCGCAAAATAAGTGTATCAACTGTGGCGGACCGCACCTCGCCAAATCTTTCGACTGTCCTATAGTAGTTAATCTTAAAAAGGCGTATGCCATCGCAGCGGCGGAAAATCTCCCTCTCTTCGAAGCTAAAAAGAGGATCAATAACCCCTCTAATTCTTCTAATACTTCGGACACTAGATTTGATTATATTAACTTCCCCAACCTCCCTCTCTCCAGACGTAACGCGCAGCCACTTTTTCCTTTTTTCTCTTCTCGCTCGTCTCCACCAGACTCCTCATCCTACGAATCGCATAACAGCTTCTCGGCGCTGCAAAATCTGCGGGACAGCAACAGCTCTGGCTCATATTTCAACGCACTGCGGAAACCCTCCAATCCACTCCCTCAATCACGATTCTCCCCCCTGCCGATCCCTCGTGCCATCGCGTGAGCTCCTCCCCCAACCCCGCTAAAATAACAAAACCCCGTAGCAAACCCAGTTTTGCATTCCCCGCAGCCCATAGGAACGAATTATTCTATCCCAATGGTAGAACCGATGAAGAATCTCCTTACTCCCCCTCGATACAAGAAGCGAACAGCCTCCCTAATAACCCCTCTCTCGCTGACGAGGATTACTCTCAAGGATCCAATTTGTCTCCTTCTGAAATACACCCCCCGATCCATGATCAGCGAGAAATGTTTCTCCACCTTCATAGCGTTGTTAGTGAGCTTAGCTACGCGTTATCGCTTTTTAGTCCTTTTTACTCGAATTTCTCCTTTGGTGACCCTCACCCCCCAGGGTCTCTCCCCGCCCCAAATAATATTTTGACTTCCCCCAGCTACAATGTGAATTCGACTGGTAACCTTTGCAGGCAATAGGCGAGACCTTCACGCGGCGGGACCCACAAGTATCCTACAATGGAACTGTAGAGGAATGAACGGTAAACTCCCTGAAATTAGAGCAATTGCCCAGAATTACGACATCGTTTGCCTCCAAGAATCCCTTTTAACCTCTGACAAATACATAAACATCAAAGGTTTCAACAGCGTCCGCCTCGATGCGGACGTTGTTGGTTCCAGAGGCATCTGCACCCTCATTAGGAATTGTTACTTTTTTAAAATTTGCGATTTGTCAAGCTTTGACCACCCTTTTGTTGAACTAAATGCAATCACAGTTCCTTTTCTGGATGAGGAGTTGTTTGTCTGCAACCTATATCGACACACGGGTCAAGATACCCCGGAATCCTTCTTTAATAATCTGTTTGAGTTTGCTCGACGTTACAAATATGCCATACTTGTGGGTGATTTTAATGCCCATCACCCTGACTGGCACAATAGAAGGACTGACTCAACCGGGGAAACAATCGCCACAGCCATCGAAGACCACGACATGGTCATATTAAATGATGGAACCCCCACTTATTATAACATATATAATAATGGTGAGTCTCTGCTGATCTTGCCACTATATGCATCTACGACCACGATCGGGACGGCGACCTTAAAGGCAGTGACCACACTCCAATCGTCACTCGGATCAACAGTCCTCTGAACTCCACGCTCAGATTCTCGCATAAATTAAAATTCGATAAAGACTCGCTTTAAAAGTTCGTTTTTCTTCTTAACAAAGAAAAACAGAAGATTAAGGAAATAGACACCTCCAACGCTGTGGAAGCCTACTCCCAACTGATCTCTATTATTAAGGCCTGTATTGCAACTACTCTTTGCAAGAAAAGCTTGTCCCTCTCCAGCTTCACTGCCAAACCCAAAAGGTTCCCCGCTCCATGGTGGAATGAGACATGCGAGGCGGCCATCAATGATCGCAGAACCGCCGCAAAAAAAGTCAGAGAAAATTACACTTTGGAAAACCTAATTAATTATCAACGTTCTGTCGCTGTTGCAAGGCGCACCCTCAAAAGGGAGAAAACTCAAGGATGGAAGGATTTGTGCGCCACGTTTGATGCCAAGACACCCATACAGCAGGTCTGGAGATTTGTCAAATCGTTCAAGAACCAGAACCAGGCCACACGCTCCAATAATGATGCATCTGAGGATGAAAGGCTTGTCCAGGAAGCCGTGGGTAAGCTATGCCCTCCATCATGCTCCCCTGAGGACCCACCATTGGAAGCGCTGAGGGAAGGAGACCAAGGCAACGCTGCACACCTGGCGCAGTGGCTTGATAACCCGATCACCATGGAAAAAATCCATACGGCCCTGAAGTCGGCCAAGAAGAAATCAGCGCCCGGGTTAGACCAGCTAGACTACAATATCGTTGTCTCTCTCCCAGAGTTTGTCTGGGAAAAACTGCGGGACATCTTTAATGGACTATTGCGCGATGGAAGTTTCCCAGATGATTGGGGCACGTCACTCGTCATCTTTATTCCCAAGCCTGGTGGTAAAGGGGTCAGGCCTATTTCACTTATCTCCTGTGTCTTAAAGATTATGGAGAAATGTATGTACAATCGACTGAGATGGTACCTCAAGCATAACGACCTGCTTTCTGATTCCCAGCTCGGGTTTAGAAATGCTAAATCCTGTCTCGACAGCGTAGTTGCGCTGACCAACAATATTAAGGCTGGCTTTCTGAAGGGTGCCTACACCGTAGCTGCATTTTTGGACGTAAATGGTGCATTCGACAACGTCCTACCACACATCTTGGTCAACGATCTCGCTAACATTGGAGTCCCGGCTTTCTTCCGAAAATTTATCTACAATTTGATTGGCAATAGAACTATTTTTATATACAAAACGGGGTTAAATCCGGTCCCCTCTACGCCAGGAAAGGAACCCCTCAGGGGTCCATTCTCAGCCCAACTCTCTTCAATATCTACATTAAAGATATTATCCGTCTAATCAATGCCGACTGCAAAATTCTTTTGTATGCGGATGATATTGTAGTCTACTCTACCAATAAAGATCTTGACAAGGCAGTACAGTCTATCAACGAATCTATCAAGAGAATCACAAGCTTTCTCTCTGACAAAGGGCTGACACTTTCACCTATTAAGTCACAAGCGATGATTTTCTCGCGGAAAAGACACATGCCTCCCTTCATTCCAGACATCACTATCAACGATAATCCAATCCAATACCACGAAGTAGTCAAATTCTTGGGAATCTTCATTGACTGCGCGCTCAGCGGTAAACCTCATTTCACCTACGTCATCAGCAAATGCAGGAAAGCTCTCAACATCATGACCGCCCTGGCCGGGGTTTGGTGGGGTGCTCACCCCCAACAGTTGGTGATGATATATAGAAGCGTTATCCGTAGTAACATCGACCATGGATGTCAGATTTTCCAATTGCTTGGCAACCTTACCATTTTCGAAAAGCTTCAGCGCATACAATACAAAGCAATTAGAATTGCTTTCGGCTACCGACAATCCACGCCGATAAATGTGTTGCTTGACGAGGCCAAAGAACCTCCGCTGCAATTCAGATTCAAATATCTGACATCAAAACTGGTCCTTAAAAACATCGCGCAAGAGTTTAGCCCGGTTACTAACAGTCTGGATGAGCTAAACTCGATCACTAGATCTCCAAATAATTGTGAAAAGGCCTGTAAATATATTCCAGCATACAGATATTTCCGTTCCATTATTGGTGTAACTAGTAAGATTCATCAGACAGTCTCCTTACCGGTATTCAACCACAGTTACGAATCCACGGTCCACATCATCCATTATACGTCTCTCCAATTTGATCCTAATATCAGCAACATTAACTCTCTGTTTTTGGAAGAGACCCAAAGATTGAGAAAGGATGCAGTTACATTTTATACAGACGGCTCCAAAGATGACTCAGGATTCGTCGGAGCGGGTGTATTTTCGCCTGAACTGGCAATTCAAATCCGACACAAGCTGCCTACACAAACTATAATCTTTACGGCGGAAGCCTGGGCCATTCTACAAGCACTTATTACGGCAGGACAACGGAGCTCGAGAAAAATAGTAATCTTCTCGGACTCGAAGAGCGTTTTAGAGAATGTATGCTCCAATAAAGCAAATCAGCAAAATTATATTATTCTTTGGATAAAAGAAAAAGTATACCAGTTATCAAATAGAGGCGTAGACCTACAGCTAGTGTGGATTCCGGCCCACCGGGGGATTACCGGCAATGAGGTTGCAGACAAAACGGCCAAGATAGCATCAAGAAAAGGCTTTACTCCGGACTTTAGAATCCCCCATAGTGACTTCTATTCCGTTTCCAAAGAAACCATTCGCAGACAAATTAAAGAGTATTATCGATGTCGAGGTTCATTTAAGGGTATCTTTTTTACACTAATTACCACACAGGTAACGATCGTCCCTGGTTCCATAAAAAACCCTTCAGGCGTAAGGAAATAGTTCTAGTTAATAGACTGCGTAATGGGCACTATAATCTTAATTATAGTTTAGCTAGAAAAAATATCGTTGACTCCGGAGCTTGTCCTTGTGGCAACCCAAAGCAAGATATAAACCACATTATCTTCAATTGCGCGTTATACTCCGATAAAGCCGGTTATTTAATTAAGCATATCGAAGAGACTTCTCCTCTTTTACCTAAAAACGTTTTCCTGCTCCTCAATAATCCGTCACAACAATTCACACGCCTCCTTCTGGCCGCATGTAAATCAATGGATCTCCAACCATAAACCCCTCTCGAGAGTGGGGTCTACGAGTGCCGCGCTTCTGGGCGCGCCCGCGGGGCGGCGTGCGTGCGCGGGTCCGCGGCTTTCGCGCGTTTACCTATCTTGCGTCGACGCCATTCGTGGCTGACGATTTTGCTCCAACACGCCGATACGGCTACTTTGACAAGAGGTTCGCCCTGGCCATTTTAGAGCTGTATAGCTCACAGGCCAATAAAAAAAGAAGAAGAAGAAGAAGAAGAAGAATTAGATCTCGTCGACAAACTGGATAATTTTATAAAAGTTATAGACGTTATAGAAGAAGAGGGTCTGAAATACATTGCAGGATATGTGGCATTTAGGTTCCGCACCGAGTTTCCCACATTGGGAACATCGAGTGAGCTTTTAATCAATCCAAAACACGATTGGATTTACCAGATATCTAAAGGCAAACTTATACATCCTTCAGATGATCTAATGACTGTCGCTAGGGTCATAAATGCCGAATTTCAAAAGTATCATGGTTTATTTTTAAAAAATGGCCATGGATTTTTAGAAATTTAGCTACGATAGTTATAGCAAAAATCGAGAGTTCAATAATAATACCGGAAAAAGCATTATTATGCCTCATACGAACGCGAACGTATATTCATTTACGAAACATTAATAAATCCATCATGGCTAAAAACAACCGGAGAAAATTCAACAAAAAAATGTCAAAAATTATAAATAAAAAAATTACATAGAACGTAATTAATTGATTCCTTATTTACCATTCCATCATTCAGTATTATTAATATCCCAATCAGCACGGGTTTATAGTTGGACGGAATTATTCCGAACAGGACTTAATAATAGAAGTTCCAATCATTTTCAATATAAATTTTTTAGCGTAGATTACTACTTTATCGACTGACCACTTTAGAATCCTCTTAAAGACAAATAGTTAAATTCGATTAATTTTTTTAGTTTTAAATTCAACGCTCTACTGAATTATTGATATTATTGAATTTTTTACCATCATTAAAAACCGAAATGTAAGGAATCGATTGCAAACATTGTGTATTTCATGTGTTTCCATTATTATCGTTTATTTATTTACTTATTTATTATTACTTACAATTACTTATTTATTATTTATTACATTTTTATAATCATTTATTGTAGTAATGTAAACGTATAGTGTTTTCAATGTTTACTTATAACATATCTAAAATAAGAATAATAATTATACAATTACAAAAATTTAATAAACGTTATTATATAATAGCTATAATAATATTCAAAAATAATAATATTACATCACAGTAGCTAGCGAACGTCTATTTTCTATTTTTACGTCTGCTTTATATATGTTTAAACTTAGTCGTATTCAAAATTGGCGCGAGAAAATGGCGTAGAGTTGGGACCTCTGTTCATTGGCTGAAAAAAATGGCTGCGTAAGAACACATCTTGTTTTATTACATCATGGTTTGTCTGAAAACACGACAGTAGCCGACTACTTTAAAAGATTTCAATGGGCGCTCGAGCTCAGTAAAATTCCGGAAAATCAGCACGCCAATTACGCACGCGTCCACATGGGCGTAGAACTGAATAACGCGCTGAAATATTTAGTCAGTCCGCGAGTGCCGGAAGACCTCTCGTACGAGGAAGTGAAAACAACGCTGATCGCACATTTCGATAGAGCCAGGAACAAATACGCGGAGAGCATCAAATTCCGTCATATCGCTCAGCAAAGCGGGGAAACGATCGCCAGTTTCGCCCTACGCCTACGACAAGGGGCAGCACATTGTGAGTACGGGGAGTTTCTGGACAGGATGCTAACGGAGCAGCTACTCCATGGTCTGGAATCCCACGAAATGTGTGACAAAATCATCGCGAAGAAACCGGCGACATTTGCGGAGGTTTACGAGATCGCAGGCGAAACTACGCACAAGTTAGGGTATGGTCCGCCCAAGTTAAAGAGAGATAAGAAGCTACCGCGTCAGCGTTCGTTATCGCGTGGACGTAAGCAACAATACCACGATTCATCGAATCGGCAGGACTCGAAAGAACATAGTGGCGGTAGTGTATGTAACGGTTGTGGTGGTAAGCACGCGCGAAGCCAGTGCCGTTTTCGTGACGCCGTGTGTCACTCGTGCAGTAGAAAAGGACATCTCGCGAAGGTATGTAGATCGAAGGAACCGCGTACCGAGACGCGAATCGTAGCGGCGCTGCAGCCAGCCGAAAACATGGACACAATTCGAGTTATCGACAAAGTGAACGCAATGAACGCGCATAACAAACACCTGATCGACGTTATCATCGACGGTAAAAAGCTACAAATGGAACTAGATTCGGGTGCACCGTGCGGCATCGTGAGTGCAAATACGCTGCGTAAAATCAAACCGCGGTTCGCATTAGAAAAGACGACGAGACAGTTTGTTAGCTATACCGGTCACCAGATCCTGTGTATCGGTCGCATTCCCGTAAAGGTTACTATCGGACAAACCACTCGTAAACTTAACCTCTTTGTGGTGAAAGGTCCTTTCGACGCGCTATTCGGTAGAGAATAGATCTCGCATTTCGTACACGAAATAGACTTTAAAAAACTCTTCTCCGCGCCGGAAACAGTGCATACGATCAGTACCGCCGCGCCGAGTTTAACGCAAGGTCAGAAAGCGCAGTTAGATCAACTTTTGGCGAAATATAAAGATATTTTCAGCTCAACAGCAGGAACGCTTACTGGTCCACCCATATCGTTACACCTGAAGCCAGGTACAACACCAGTATTCGCAAAAGCTCGAGAGATACCAATCGCGCTCCGGAACGCGTACGCGAAAGAAATAGATGCAAAAATAGCATCAGATTTTTATAAAAGAGTAGAATAGTCTGAATGGGCTTCTACGACGCACGTAGTCGTCAAGAAGAATGGTCAGCTCCGCATCACAGGGAACTACAAGCCAACTGTTAACCCTCGCTTAATTATAGACGAGCACCCTGTCCCAAAAACCGAGCATATATTCAGTCAATTAAAAGGCGCGAAATTCTTCTGTCATCTCGACATCACGGATGCGTATTCTCATCTCGTCCTTAATGAAGAATCTAGTCATGTTTTAACGCTTAATACGCCGACGCATGGACTAATCCGCCCAGGCCGAGCGGTTTATGGAGCCGCCAGCATCCCTGCTATATGGCAACGCAAGATAGAAGCTGTCTTACAAGGTCTCGAAAACGTTAAGAATTTTTTTGACGATCTGGTTCTTTACGCAAAGCCTACTAAAAATTTTGGATATAGTTCTTCAAAGACTCAGAGAGCATGGTCTACATCTCAATCGAGATAAATGTGTATTCGCGACATCAGCGATCGAATTTTTAGGACACAAAGTAGACGCGCAAGGAATACACAAATCGGATAAGCACGTTCAAGCTATCAGAAACGCACCAAAGCCAAGCACACCAGAAGAATTGCAATTGTTCCTCGGGAAAGCAACCTATTACAGTTCTTTTATCCCAGATCTGTCAACAAGAGATCGTCCTCTTAGAAATATGCTTCTCGTCAAGCCATTTAAATGGGCTCCAACGGCTGAGAAAGCATTCGACAACATCAAAAACGTCTTAGTTTCTCCACAAGTGTTGATGCCATATGATCCAACACGACCACTATTACTCGCAACAGATGCCAGCAAGACAGGATTAGGCGCTGTTTTGTCTCATAGACTCGACAACGGTCAGGAACGACCAATCGCGTATGCAAGCAGAACGATGAGTGCTACGGAGCAACGTTACCCGCAAATAGATAAGGAAGCATTGGCAATAGTCTGGGCTGTTCAAAAATTCTTCTATTACCTGTATGCCCGACACTTCACGATCATAACGGATCATAAACCGTTGACGCAGATCCTGCATCCAGAAAAATCGTTGCCAACCCTTTGCATCAGTCGCATGGCAAACTACGCCGACTACTTATCGCATTTTGATTTCGATGTCATATTTAAACCAACGAAGGCAAATATCAACGCTGATTATTGCTCGAGAATACTGGTGTCCCCAACGAAGATCGCTACGCATCAAATTACACTAAAAGAGAGAGAAGAGATAGAGTACGATGGATTCGACCATTTTGTGCTACATCAGGTAAAGCAACTTCCGGTGGACGCTGAGAGCATCGCACGTGAAACGCGTAAAGACCCGCACTTGGGAAAGATTCTGCAGCAGTTGGAAGCAGGTCAAGATTTAGCTCGTTCCGGTTACAAAGCACCTGAGGCTAATTATAGACTAGGAAGCAACTGCTTAGTGTTAGAGCATCGAGTTGTCATTCCACCAGTGTTCAGAGAGACGATACTGAAGGAACTGCATACTGCGCACTTAGGGATCGTTAAAATGAAGGGTTTGGCAAGATCCTTTGTTTTTTGGCACGGCATCGACTCCGACATCGAGGGAGAAGCCAAAACGTGTTCTGAGTGTGCAAGAAACGCTCATGAACCGCCGAAGTACCGTAGTCATCATTGGGAGTACCCCAAGAGCCCTTGGGAAAGAATTCATATTGACTACGCTGGACCAGTAGCAGGAAAAATGCTACTTATTATCGTCGACGCCTATAGCAAGTGGCTCGAAGTAAAAGTGACCAGCTCTACAACTACATCAGCAACGATTGCGATCATGGAAAAATTGTTTGCTGCTTACGGAGCTCCAGTCACCATCGTATCAGACAATGGCCCGAAGTTTACGGCCATGGAGTTCAAATCATTTCTTCAAAGGAGCGGTGTTAAATTTCACAAGTTCATAGCACAGTATCACCCGGCTACGAATGGGCAGGCCGAGCGTTGTGTCCAGACAGTAAAAGACGCATTAAAGACTATGGCGACAACACCAGGATCGCTACAACACAATCTTAACGAATTCTTGTGCCAGTATAGGAAAGCACCTCATGCTACAACAGGCCAATCTTCAGCACAGCTGTTTCTAGGACGCACAATACGGACCAGATTGGATCTAATAAGGGCAGATGGAGTAGACGTGAAGGTCACGCAGAAGCGACAAGCTGTAGCTGATTCAACGTTTCGTGTATTTCATCCCACACAAAAAGTATATTTCCTATCAGGCAATCCTCGCATGGATAAGTGGATACCAGGTACAATTGTCACACGCCTGGGAGATCTCCACTATGAGATCGACTATCAAGGCAAACGATTTAAATGGCATGTAGACCAGATGAGACCGCGCTGGATTAGAGAAGATCACCAGCGAAGGGTCAATTCACAAGATCAAGGGGTTGATCGCACCAACCCCCGCAGAATTCGCTTCTATGGAGATTCCGAAGCGCAATCAATAACTTCTCCAACACCAACTTTACAAGATCGAGGTTACTGGTCAATCAGCAGTTCAGATTCGTCTTGTGTCACACTCTCGTCCGGATCAAACACTCCTCCAGCCAGCCCTCCACGGGAACGGAGAAGAGCGCCGCCACCGCCAGCGCCTCAAAGGTGAACCCGCGCAACACGCGTACCTCAAAGATTTGTACCAGGAAGGAATCGCCGTCGTGAAAGGAGGGAGGAAATGTAGGATACGCGACTTGAGAACACTGTATAATACGCGACTTGAGAACACGGCATAATACGCGACTTTGAGAACACGCCGATTCTAGTAACACCGCCTAGTAACACGGGGCGCTGTAGTCTTCCGCTCCGGTCGATTTCCCGGCCGCACACAGTCTTCCGTTGTATATCGCCAACTAACGACGTGTTTACGAATAAAGAGTCGATCGTGATTAAACACGCGTGTAATTCCTTGTCTCTCGCAATCCCGATATTCCTAGGGTATTATCGCAAATCCAACAGTTTCTTCAATGTATTTGACTAAATAAGAGGCTTTACTACAGTACAATCCGCAATTAAATATTACATGGTTAATATTTTGCATTGGGTTGCCGCAAGGGCAGCGTTCGGCTGATGACAAAGAACGAGACGTCTGTCGGAGCGTGGACATAAAGTAAAGCATACATAGAAAAACGTAAGACCCCAGATAGCAAAATGTGTTCGTTCTGAGTACATATTGTACTCACGTTTATTAAAAACATGATAGCAAGAATAGACACAGATGCGGGCTCATATGTTGCTCAGAATGCAGACATGTTATGAAATCTATAAAAGTTTACAAAATAGTGACATAATGAACACATAAATGTTCAATGAAATACTGCATATTGTGTGCATATAAAGCTCAAGAAATGATAACAATTTTAAATATTTCATGCTTAATAAAATTATTTAAAAACATGTAAATAAATAAGTAAGACGTATCCAACAATTTATCAAAAATTGCTTCGCAGACCTCTGCACTATGTGATACCAGAGGTATCACTTAAGCTGATCTGCAGCAAAGAATATTGTAATTAGGCTTCTCACAAGCTCGCCTCTTATACTAGCGCGTGATGATTTTTGATTACGAGAAAGTGACGCGTGTTATAGCCGCGTCGCGGCAGCGTGCGGTACTAGCGTTCGCGGTAATTGTTGTAAAATTATTTCCACCAGATTCAGCATGTGATTATCATGAGTTGGCTAAGTAACGTCAATATCTGAGCTCATATATTTCCTCATATACATGTTAACTTGTACTCATGATGTGTATCATCACAATATGATCACAAGACATACATCACATTTCGATCAATATCAGAAGATCATGACGTGATGAAATCTGATCATCAGGCATTGCTATCTGGGACGTAAAAGACTGTAAAATATATAGCCTTTCGCGATTTACGTTATTCTCTACCTTATTTTAATCTATTAACAGCCTTCCAAAGTTCCGATCACGGACTTATATCCAATTGCAGCACTGCTGTTTGGCGCCGTCGGTGCTCAACGAAATATTCAAGTCGTTGCTCGGTTGCCGGGTTGTTTGCGCACGCGCAGCAAATGGCGGCTCATACATATAACGCAAGTAATAAAAATCTGTGTTTAGCAGAGAAAACTAGTTTGCAATTGTTGTAAAATTTGTGAATGTGATTGGTGTATGCTTTTAATTTTGGCCGAAACTAAGAGTAATACACCAATCAAATTCACGAATTTTACAACTGCAGTTATTGCAAAGCAGCTTTCTGCCGAATACAATTATAATTAGTATAATGCCTGTATATAGATGCCTATATATAAAAACTTTTTTACTTTCTGTCTTTAATATTTATTTTTAATTATTTAATTTTTTTATTTAATTTAATTATGTTTAAAAAGTAATTGCAAACACGGCAGGTTTGTCTAGAATTCTTAGATAGGTGAGCGACAGAAAGAGAGTTTGTTTGAAGTCAATTTTGTCTTTATTATGTGTAGTTATCTTTACAAAGAAAGAAAATATGTTGACGTGAAAGAAATTGAGAGTAACTAAAAAGTTTTTACATAAGTTGAAATAAAAGCAAACCAAATCAATAATCTGTCCTGAAGATAAAATAGAAAATAAATGAACTGAAATAAAAAACCAGACCTTACAGGACGGAATTAAGATGTCTGGATTACTGATTAAAAATGTGAGTCCGAATGTTTACTGAAACGTAATACCGATTATGAAAAAAAAGAAGAAAGAAAAATGAAAAGAGAGGGGGGCCTCTGCATTAATGTCTATAAGATCGGTTCTTGGGCTAGAATTTCAAGCCAGAGCCATAAGAATGAAAGTAATTCTCAGATCTCAAGACGAATATAAACTCTAGCAGAGGTCTTTGTACTTTTTTGACTAATGTCTGTCTTCAAATATGGCGTCCCAATGAGAATCTCTTAAGGACCCTGCTCGCTGGACCGGACTCTTCACCTCGATCCTCCCTCTCGGACGCTAGCTGCCGCAGCTCTCCCTTTCCTGGCGGTGAACTCTCCCTGGTGATCCGACTCTCGCTCGGTTGGTCTCCAGAACACGCGCCGCAACGATCAATCCGTCAAGAAAGAGGTAACGGACTCGACACGTTCGAAGAAACGCAAGCAAGTGCGGCCATGACACCTAACGAGTGAGGAAGGAGGCGGGGGCTCTTTGAGAGTGGCGACTCGCGCGTCGCGCCGTCTAATGTGAAACGATTGGGCGTTGTAAAATGCGAAAACAATTCGAGCGCAATATCTGAACAAATTATTTAATTTTTAATAAGTCCAATTATTAATATATATTTTCATAATTAAACTTATTTTTTATTTTGATAAATGTAAATACAAATATCTTATTGTATTAATATTAAATATTAATAACACAGGACCACAAAAAATTTTTTTTGAAAAGCAACTGGGATCAGAGTAGGTGTTTCTTATAGATTTTGGGTCACTGAATTCGAATTCGTAAACCGTTTTGCTCCATCACGTCTAGATTTTTAGATAATCGAGAAAAATAGCGGAAAATCTGTGAAAATTGAAATAAACATTTAAAGAAAGAGAAAAAGTATAACATCAAAGAAAAAGAAAAAGTATAACATCAAAATGCGGTCACAGAACTGATTTAAATATATTTTGGTAAGTTAAATAAAGTGCAAAAAAGGAGGATGTTAAAAAAGTGACGAATTTCGCCCAAAAAGGTGTAAGTAAAAGAAATAGTGTTTTTTGTAGATCTTGATCTCCTGAATACGATAAAGCTAATAAAAAGTTCGTGGTGCTTGGGGAACACCTTGAAAATTGAGCATAAACGTGGTGTATTTACAGAAATTCGGATGAGATATATGTTATATCATAAAATGTACTGGTGAAAGATTTGATGGGGAGAGGGAAAAGGGAAAAGAAAGAGTGTTTTGTGTGCGTGTGTGTGTGCATGTGTGCGTGCGCGAGTGCGGGTGCGTGTGCGGGTGTGCGCGTGTGTGTGCGCGTGTGTGCGGGTGTGTGCACACTCGCACACACGCGCACGCGCGCACACACCCGTACCCGCACACGCACCCTCACCCGCACCCGCACCCGCACCCGCACCCGCACTCGCACCCGCACCCGCACCCGCACCCGCACCCGCACCCGCACCCGCACCCGCACCCGCACCCGCACCCGCACCCGCACCCGCACCCGCACCCGCACCCGCACCCGCACCGGCACCCGCGCACGCACACACGCACACACACACACACACACACACACACGTACACGCACCCGCACCCGCGCACGCACACACGCACACACACACACGCACGCACCCGCGCACATACACACACACACACGCACCCGCGCACACACGCGCACACCCGTACCCGCGCGCGCGCGCACGCACGCGCACACACACACACACACACACACACACACACAACACTCTTTCTTCCCCCTTTTCTCTCCCCAACAAATCTTTCACCAGTACATTTTATGATATAGCATATATCACCCGAATTTCTGTAAATACACCACGTTATGCTCAATTTTCAAGGTGTTCCCCAAGCACCACGAACTTTTTATTAGCTTTATCGTATTCAGGAGATCAAGATCTACAAAAAACACTATTTCTTTTACTTACACCTTTTTAGGCGAAATTCGTCCCTTTTTTAACATCCTCCTTTTTTGCACTTTATTTAACTTACCAAAATATATTTAAATCAGTTCTGCGACCGCATTTTGATGTTATACTTTTTCTCTTTCTTTGATGTTATACTTTTGCTCTTTCTTTAAATGTTTATTTCAATTTTCACAGATTTTCCGCTATTTTTCTCGATTATCTAAAAATCTAGACGTGATGGAGCAAAACGGTTTACGAATTCGGATTCAGTGACCCAAAATCTATAAGAAACACCTACTCTGATACCAGTTGCTTTTCAAAAAAAAATTTTTGTGGTCCTGTGTAATTTAATTAGTTGCTTAATTTAACTTCTTGTTTAATAAATAAGCGGATGTAGTACTGAAAATGTACCTATTATATAATATTTTAATTTTCAAAATTGTCAAATTACAAACAGGAATTTTGTTGTGATTTTTACAGTTATAAAGTAACTATTTAATGGAAATGAAAGCCTAAAAAAGTTAATATTGTAACGCAATTATTATAATGCTCAAATCATAAAATATTTACATTATCCATGTCTGCCAATACAATATAATTTTTTATTCATATTGCATTCTATATAATGGCGGTGGCGGACGAATCAGTGCGTTTCCCGCTGCCCCCCCACCGTCAGGTAAAACGTGCCGAGAGGGACAGCCGGGGGGTTTTTAGTGGGTTGGAGTCCCACATAACCGCCCTCCCCGCCCCGAGGGAGGGGGTATCCGTGCGGATTTTCCTCCCGTCAAAAAGAAAAAAAAATTCTATATAATGGCAATGTTATTATATATTTGACAGGCAAATCAAAATAGCTTCGAATCGATATCGAAATGATGAAATATCGATGTCTTAACAGAAAAAACATAATTTGCCTGTTTACAGTCTGGCGCGATAAATGTATGTCACAAATAATCTCTTTTTTTTTAAATGTCATATAGCACAAACATCGAAATAAGCTTCAAATTTCGAGCATTATTTCGATATGATAAGTGTGAAGTACGTGTTCCGTACCGTGGGATATTAGCTCTTACCTCTCTCCAAACGCGTTCTATATGCTGGGTGTGGGCTCCTAAAAATTAAAAAAACTGTCAATACATTTATGCAACATTTCTTTATTTTTTTATCTTAAATATATTATAGTTAAACCCAAACATTTGTAAAACTATTTAAAGTTTATACTTACCAGTATCTGGATCGACGAAATTCATGGAATGATTAACGGTCAGATGTTGGAAGCCTTCATTGTTTAAACAATTGTATGACCTCCAACAATCTGACATTATCGTCGTCCCAGGTAGAATCCACTCTTTTATAATTTCCAGCAAAGTTTTCTCTGTACGATCCGGAACCGCAACAAGAAATATTTTTCTTGAGTCGCGTTCGTATCCACCGAAGATCCATTTTCCTTCGATAATTCGGCCACAGTTGTATTTCCTTTTGCCGATTTTAGCCTCGTCTATTTCAACAATTTTGTTGGGGCCTCCAAGTTTGGTCAAATTTTTTTTGGCCCAGTATATGCAAACCTATATCATTTTTAAATAAATTTACTAAATATACATTTAACATATTTATATTTAATGTATTAAATGTATCAAATTATACTTACTTCTCGGCAAAAGGAAACCCAATCAATAACCGAAGGCTCGGAAAGTTGTAACTCCGTACACAAAAATTGTTGTCGCGGAGGCCGTAACATAATAAAGTATGCTGTTAATCGGCATACGGTTTCTAAACTTAATTTTGATTTGCTAAACCACGTATCACATTTTGCACTTGTTTGGAACATACATTGTTTTTTTAAATATTTTTTGCTGGAATTCTTCTCATAATATGTTTTTCGGCATCGAAATCTGAGCTTACTTGTATCAATTATTAATTTATTACCACATTTTGGACACTGTATTTCTTTAGCAATTAAATGATGCTCGATTAAATAACTAATTAATTTTTCTGTATTATGGGTTACAGCGAGAAACTCGTGCAGTCGCATTGTTGACAGTTAGACTCGTAAGATTAAAACAAAAGAGATATTTGATTAACATTTGAAATTGTGTTACTTACCAAGCAGACAGTTGTCACGTGACCTTCTTTTGCATGCGCGTGCGGCTACGGAGCATGCGCATGTGGCCGCAGGGCATGTTCGTGATCGCTATCAGTCGCTACACCGCGTCGGTATGACAGGTTTCATAACCTGATAGTCGTCAACTTTAACAGTTAATATCTCGCTTCGCGGGGCAGAGCGGGGCTTTTTTCTGCCAGATTCGTTCGTTTTGTGCAAAAACGCGTCGATTAAGCCGAAATTCAGCGAAATCGGTGAGGAGGGAGCTCTCCTTAAGTATTACCAAAGAATTGGCTTTAACCCATGTAATGAGTTCTCTATCATCCTGTTCATCTTCATATTGTTCAGAATCTTCAAATTGTTCGTCTTCTGACATCGCTAATAGATAGAAAACCTTCTTCTCTAGCACTAGTAGCACCCAAAAATAAGTACATACAATGTGATTCGAATAGAACAGCCAGTACTTAATAAATTTTATTTATTGGGTGTAGAAAATCGTAGTATAGGCGAATGAGACGCTTCTAATTTTATATAATTCACTCTGATTGGTTCAACGTAGGATGTAGAACGCAAGAAATGAAAATTTTTCATTTCACTATCCTAACCTTATTACGATACTTACAACCTACTTTATTAAAAACAAATTCTTATAATTGCGTCTTAAGTCTTACAAATCTACTGTTACGTCTGTCTAAAATAAATCCTCTTACTTACAACCTTGTTTACAACCCACTTTCATGGAAATATAACCTAATGATTACGTCTTACAACCTGTTACAACCTTTACGCCTTACTGTTACGGCCATTGTAGACGAGGCTTTACTATGTTTACGCGAGCGTTACTTCTATAGTAACTTACGATAATTCACTCGTTTACGCGGGATGAATTATCATAAGTTACTACAGAACTCCCGTTTACGTGGAGGAATTATCGTATAAGTTACTACAGAAGTAACGCTCGCGTAAACGTAGTACGTGACAAATAGTGTGTGTGTGTGTGTGTGTGTGTGTGTGCGCGCGCGTGTGTGCGTGTGTGCGTGTGTGCGTGTGTGCGTGTGTGTGTGCGCGCGCGTGTGTGCGTGCGTGCGTGCGTGCGTGCGTGCGTGTGTGTGTGTGTGTGTGTGTGTGCGCGCGTGTGTGCGTGTGTGCGTGTGTGCGTGTGTGCGTGTGTGTGTGCGTGTGTGTGTGCGCGCGCGTGTGTGCGTGCGTGCGTGCGTGCGTGCGTGCGTGTGTGTGTGTGTGTGTGTGTGTGTGTGTGTGTGTGTGTGTGTGTGTGTGTGTGTGTGTGTGTGTGATCGTCAATATATCATATAATATTATATATTAACCGGAGGGAGCTGATACCGAGGAGATCTTTAAGAAGGAAGGTGCATCCAAAATCACACACGTATGCATATGCTGTCTTGTAAATGTCTTGTAAATTGCTGTCTTGTAAAAGTTGAAGAGAACCAAAAAGTGATCTGTAGCGCAATTCGTATTGTAAGCAAGTTAAAATATTAATTGAATCGAGTCCATTATATTATGATAGACGTTGATTTTATATCTTGGTGTCTGGAAATATTAATTATAATTCACGAAAGCAATAACAACAAAATAAATTTTGGTAAATTTTATATTCGTATTCAGCAATCTGAGCATTTTAAAAAATAATTAAATTAAATATGTTCTTCTCACACACAATAAAGATTAGATAGTACAGTAAAATTAGCATCAAAAACACCGATCTACAAAACGGATAGACCAGCTAATTTTTTGAGGGTGAGTAGAACGTCATAGGAGATGCCTGAATTCACAAAGTTCCAACAAAATTTCCCTGTGCATCGGCGGCCATCTCGAAAATAGAAGTAAATTTGGATATCTCGGCTCTCATTGGTCGAATTTTTTTTCATTTTTTTTATTTTGTAGGAAAAAATATTTGCTACAACTTTTGTTTGAAAAAAATAGTAATTATTTTTCACTAATTATTAATTTTCAAATAAGTAATAATTTATTTTTGACAAACTATTAATTATTTTAATAATAAAGAATTTATTTCTACTAATTACCAATTTGCAAAAAAAAATGGTAATTTTACAGAATAAGCCTTTTCCAAATTTTAATATTTTCTTGCGGTTTTCTTGGTAAAAACCTTTGTTGTGACTCCGACAGTGATAATCAATCGGGGGAGCCCGAAAAATATGCACCCTACCTATTTTTTTACCTATTTTTACTTTATTTTTATCCTATTTTGGTAATTGTATAGATGGGGGGGACCATCTTGGATGACCTTGATATTTTAGTATGTTGTCAAGGTCACCCTCCTGAGTGACCTTCAGAAGGTTTCAGAATATCTTAAAAAATACATAGGTTAGATGACCTATGTATTTTTTAAGACAACTAACCTATGTAGGTTAGATGACACGCTTTAAACACTTAAATACTTTTAAAGCGCGTCACTAACCTACTTAGGTTAGTTGACGCGCTTTAAACACTTAAATACTTTTAAAGCGCGTCACTAACCTACATAGGTTAGTTGACGCGCTTTAAACACTTAAATACTTTTAAAGCGCGTCACTAACCTACATAGGTTAATTGACGCGCTTTAAACACTTAAATACTTTTAAAGCGCGTCACTAACCTACGTAGGTTAGTTGACGCGCTTTAAACACTTAAATACTTTTAAAGCGCGTCACTAATTAATCTATACGCCGAAGGCGTGTCCTAAAATCAGTGAGAAGGCCCTCCCCCGCCTATTTGTGTACTGTTTATACACATGTGTATAATACATGTGTATATATAATACATGTGTATAGTACATGTGTATAAACAGTACACACGTAAGCGAGGGAGGGGCTACCGCACCTCCCCCGAAAGCAGGGGGGTGGGGGTGAACCTAGGTTCGCGTGGAAAGTGTATGCGTGAACTATTTCGACATATTTATTAGTCATTTATACCTTTCAATATTCAAAATAGCTGTTATATTTTTCAAACTTTTTTTGTTAATAACTTTTTAACGAATAACGAGCGCGGGCTGAAACCTTCTGAAGGTCACTCAGGAGGGTGACCTTGACAACATACTAAAATATCAAGGTCATCCAAGGTGGTCCCCCCCATCTATACAATTACCAAAATAGGAAAAAAATAAGATAAAAATAGGTAAAAAAAAATAGGGAGGGTGCATATTTTTCGGGCTCCCCCGATTGATTATCACTATCGGAGTCACAACAAAGGTTTTTACCAAGAAAACCGCAAGAAAATATCAAAATTTGGAAAAAACCTTATTCTGTAGAATTACCAAAAAAATAATTTATTTTCACCTAAATACTAACTTTCACGATCTAGAAATTTTTCTCTGACAAATTACAAATTTTTTAAGTAATCTGTAATTCACTTTTACCTAAATATTGTTGCGCTCGCTGCACATTCGCTGCTTTCGCACAACACCCGCGCACTCACGCACTCGTTCGCGCCGCGCACTCCCGAACCGGGAATAAAAAGAGACTTTAGCTAAACTCCCAAGAACGCCTTTATTAGAAATCGCAACGGCGAGTACAAACGTCAGAACCGTAACAGATTCAGAACAGAACAACCACCACAACAACAACCGTTGCTAAGGAAAATATCTTCCGGGACGCGCTTCACACCGGCCGACACCACGGGAGATGCACGGGCGCAACAATATTATTAATTTTTATGCAATTAGTAATTTTTTGTGATTTGCTAATTCAATAAAAATTTAATTTATTGTTATTGCTAATTTTGTGAATAATTAAATAATAAAAAATAAAAATTCTTTTGCCGATCCCTGCTTAACAATACAAAATGCGTGATATCGGTACAAAATTATTTTTTTCAAAAAAGGTAAAAAAAGGCGCCAAGTACACGCAATGTATTTTGTAAATTCAAAAATCTAACCCAAGTGGTAGTTTAATTTCTCCTTAACAAAATTATTATATCACAAAATTATGTTACCTAACTTAACCCAAGTGTCATGTATTTCAAAAAAAGATGTGAAATCTTTAAATTGCGCCAATTGCAAAGAAAAAATATATATTGCTTTGAAAAATAATTGTTGTGCAACTACTTTTAAAAAATAAAATCCAACTGGTACATGTCTTTGTGTTCCCATTAAAGGATCTTCCTATTCCCCAGCGAGAAATGACCCATCGAATCGACGTCTAATTGACGTCGAACTCATCGATATTACATTAGTGGGATATTTAGCAGAATATCTCTTCAAACGCGTTCATGATTACGAAGACCGTTTGAACAGTTTTTTCTGTACCATTGCGGAACTGTATCCACCGAAAGTAGACCAATAACAGTACCTTCGGCTGCCGGGTACAACCGAGGGGAAGCGGGGGGGGACGCGCGCACGCGGGGGGAACGCCATAAGAGATGGGCGAGGGGGACGAGGGGGGGCATGGGGTGGGGATGGGCAAGGGGGGGGGGTGAAGGGCGGACAGATGCAAGGGGAAACAGGGTGGTGAGGGGGACAGGTGTGAGGGGAAATTTCCCCTGTAACCGGACAAACATTCCCCTGTAACTGGACAAAGGTGTATCGCTGTCCAATCAGATCGCGGTACGAAGACTCGAGGCTGTCCAATCAGATGCGAGGATTTTGTGGGAACACCTGTCCCTAGGCGGGTGATGGGGAATTTCGCACCGCAGTGTTGCCACCTTGCGGTAACCTGAAAGACGTAAATTCCCTAGGCGGGTGATGGGGAATTTCGCGCCGCAGGGTTGCCACCGGGGGTTGGGGGGATCGTCGTTCCCGGACGCTCCGAGAGGGCGCTCGGATCGGCGTTATCGACCGCGGTATCGGCCGCGAGCGGAAATCGCGACTTTTTTATCGCGCGCATTCGAACTCGTTCGAGGTCGCTCTTGTCAGTTCCTCCTTTTGTTTTTTTCGCAGGATGCGGCGAGCGGATGTCCCCTTCCCGGAAGGGTGTATCCTGTAGGTACATCCTCCGTTGAGATAACAGCGGATGTCCCCTTCCCGGAAGGGTGTATCCCGTAGGTACATCCACCGTTGAGATAACGAACGAGTATAAATTGAATTGGCGCGACGGCGTAAAGCGCAACGGAACGGGATAAGTTAATGTTGGTTTTTTTCTTCTAACGTGGTATGAGCGACGAGTACGTAGAACTTTGCAAACAGGTGCGCGTGAAAATCGGGAAACCGATCGCGAAAATCAACGACCCGTTCGCGAGGAAATGTTGCGGATCGGATTTGTGGAGAGTCAACGTAACGAGATATCTGATCGATCGCGAAATCGGAATTCCCGATCGTCGATCGAACCGGAGGTCTCTTCAATACCAAATAGTTTGGAGAAAAGTGGCGGAGAATGGAATCTGTTACTATTGACTGAGACGCGTTAGCGGCGCTATTGCAGCATTATCTAGAGAGAGTGGTGCGACGTAAAGCGCACCGGGAATGGGATAAGTTACAGTTGTTATTTTAAAAATGAGGTATGAGTGACGAGTACGTAGAACTTTGCAAACCGGTGTTCAATTCTAAAATCGGAAAACCGATCGTGAAAGTTAGCGAACCGTTCAGGAGGAATGGAGATCCGCGGCGCGTCGACGTAACGAGATATCTGATCCGTCGCGAAATCGGAATCGCCGATTGCCGATCTCACCGGCAGTTTCTTTATTATAATATACTTGAGGAAAGAATAAACATACGCGACGATGTCGGGGATGTAGTTGGTGTTAATTTCGATGTGTTAGTGGAGCTAATGTAGCATTATATTAGTGATGCGTACTCGCGAATGAACGATCGCCGTTATTACTCGTCCGAAGAATCGGACGGCGAACTGCGCTGTTACGAGTCCATGCCCAGGTTCTCGTCCGATTCGGACGACGAATCGGCGAGAGTCGACGTGTCGTTGCCGTCAAACGTATGCGAGTCGGTGGCAAAGGAGGACGCGCGATGGAATCTGGCGACTCATCATCTGCGAAGGGAGACCGGGGCGCGAACCGCGCGCGAGCGAGCGTGGATAGAGACGACAATGGCAAACTCCGTTAGGGCGAAGGATTATATGCGTTGCCTGCCGCTCGAGTATTATCTTTACTATCAGACGGTGGACGGAGGAGAGAAGATACGTAGGATTCACACCTACAAGTCTCGTCGTCTGTTCGATCGAGTGAAATTCAGTGTTCCCGAGGGTGGAAGACCCTTCTGGATAGGATGCAGGAACAGTGCGACGAGTTACTCGCCGCGAACGTCCGCGACGCGGACGGGTACCGCGCGTGGGGACGACGATGCGACGAGTGTCTCCGGCTCTTGTGGGAGAGTTGTCGAGTCAGACAATCTGGGGGGCGAGGAAACACGGGAGCCGTGAACGCTCTGGTGGCTCGAATAGCGCGATTGGAAGGTTCGAGGGAGGATCTGCGCCGACGATTCGAACGCGTCGTAGGTGCCGGTTTGGACGGTGGGGACGGCGGTAGCAGCAGCGGCGTTAGCGGAGGATTTTCGTGGGTCAAGATCGATACGGCGTTCCAAAGTCGCGTACTCACCGGCGCTGTGACGAACTCTACGTACATCGAACCAGCGCGATTTCTCGAAGATGCGAAGGGCACCGTGCTCGAAAAAGTGCAGGATAATTTGAACAGATACGTGTGTCTGAAGGTCAATGTCATATTCAATGGGGAATTCGTAGCGGACGTTAAGACCGATGTGAAGAGTATCGCTACGCGGAACAAACAGCTCCTCCAGGGGTCCGATCTGGGCGAGTGGTACGAAAAGAACGTGCGCGACGCGATTCTAGCGGCGTTGGACGAATTTCAGGAACGCGACAGCGGATGGGCGTTGTCGCGAATACTCAACCTAACGGTGAACCTGAACAAGTGTAATCTCATGCGCGTGGGATGTTGGATGAAGATACCGCTAGGTATAAGACTTAAACAGGCGGTGGTCAACGTGCTGTCGGAGAACGACACGTGTTTCGCGCGTGCGGTGGTCGCGGCTCTGTATCCCGCCAAGTGGCACGCGGAACGATGCGGCTCGTATCCCGATTACGCGACGGTACTGAATCTCGACGGGATCAAGTTTCCCATAGATCTGAAACAGATCGGAAAGTTCGAACGTCAAAACGACGTATCGATCAACGTATTTACAACTCGGGAAGGAATCGAAAAAAAAGTTAAGTTCGGACGGGGCGCCGACCGCAACGCGATCGTGCCTCTGCGGTTAACCGACGATAAGAGGGATAGACACGTAAATCTCCTGTATCTGCGCAATACGCTACGCGGCGTCAACAGAGGCCATTTCGCCTGGATAAAGAATCTGTCGCGATTGGTGAATTCGCAATTGACCGCGAAACGGTGCGCGAAGCACGTTTGCGATCGGTAAGTAAAAAAAACCTGAGGAATAAGGAAACGACGCGGTGTTAATTTATATACGCATAGTAATCGCACGCACGTTACTTCGCAGATGTTTACACTATTTCTATACGCGCGAAAAGTTGGCCGCTCACAGCGTCGACTGCGGCCGAATGAACGACTGCGCCATCGTTCTTCCGAACGAGGACGATAAGTGGCTGTCGTTCGACAATCACGACAGAAAGGAGCGACTCCCCTTCGTGGTGTACGCGGATCTGGAGTGTCTTCTCGAACAGCGGGAGAGGGAGAATGCCGAAGGAGGCGCGAGAACGAAAAGATACGCTTATCAGCGTCACGTACCGTTCAGCCTGGGCTACTATCTGTGCTGCACCTACGACGATACCGTGTCCACGTACAGATATCGTCGCGGCGACGACTGCGTTTCGTGGTTCGTGAACGAGCTTTGCGTTCTCGCACGTCACGCAAAGATTAAATTCTCCACCAATATATCGATGGTAGAACTTACGGAGGACGAGAAACTCGAATTTTGGCGCGCGACGCATTGTCACGTGTGTCGGAAAGCGTTCCAACCGGAGGACAAGCGCGTGCGAGATCACTGTCATCTAAACGGACGGTACAGAGGTCCGGCGCATTCTCGTTGCAATCTGAATTACAGAAACGTGTACGTGATTCCCGTGTTCTTCCACAATCTGTCGGGTTACGACGCGCACTTTATCATCGAGAAAATCGCGAACGATTTCGAGGGTGGGGTCGAACTCCTGCCGCTTACGAAGGAAAATTACATATCTTTCTCGAAGACCGTTAAGGAGACGCAAACGGACGGGATGTGGAATCGACTCGTGAAGCTTCGATTCGTAGACTCGTACAAATTTTTAGCCGCGAGTCTCGAAACCCTGGCGTCCTATCTGGACAAGGACAAGCTGAGAATAACGCGCTCGGAGAACGCGGATTTGAGCACGGAGGATCTCGATCTGCTCACTCGCAAGGGAGTATTTCCGTACGAGTACGTCGACAGCGAGGACAAACTGCGGGGGACCGAGTTTCCGCCGCGCGAGGTCTTTTACAGCTCCCTGACCGACGAGACCGCGAGCGAGAGCGATTACGAGCACGCGACGAGGGTCTGGCGACAGTTTCGCGTGCGGGATCTTGGCAAGTACAGCGATCTGTATCTCAAGACCGACGTGCTTCTTCTGGCGGATATCTTTGAAAATTTTCGGGACACGTGTTTAGCGAGTTACGGGCTGGATCCCGCGTATTATTATACGTTGCCGGGGTACACGTGGGACGCCATGTTGAGGTACACCGGCGTGCGTTTCGAGCTGCTCACCAACATCGACATGGCGATGTTCGTGGAACGCGGAATACGCGGCGGCCTCAGTCAATGTTCGCTCAGGTACGCGCGAGCCAACAACAGGCACGTACCGACGTACGACTCGTCCCAGCCCACTACGTATCTCATGTATTACGACGTGAACAATCTGTACGGCTGGGCTATGAGCGAATCGCTGCCGTACGCGAATTTCCAGTGGCTCGACGACCCCGAGAATTTCGACGTGACGACCGTGCCGACGGACAGCGAGGTCGGTTACATTCTGGAGGTGGATCTCGAGTATCCGCCGAAACTGCACGACGTCCACGCGGACCTGCCGCTGTGCCCGACGGGCGATAAACCGCCCGGTAGGCGGCAGAAGAAACTGCTCGCTACTCTCTACGACAAATCGCGCTACGTGACGCACTATCGAAACCTGCAGCAATGTCTGCGACTGGGTTTGCGTCTGACGCGCGTTCGTCGAGTGCTGCGATTCGCCCAGTCGCCGTGGCTTCGCGGCTACATCGAGCTGAACACGACATTTAGGACTCGCGCGAGCAACGAGTTCGAACGGAACATGTACAAACTGATGAACAATGCCGTCTTCGGCAAAACGATGGAGAACGTGCGCGCTCACGTGGACGTGCGTCTCGTGACGCGATGGGACGGGAGATACGGCGCGGAGGCGTTGATCGGCAGGCCGAACTTTCACAGCAGAAGCGTCTTCTCGGAGAATCTGGTCGCGATCGAGCTGCGGAAGCTCGAGGTAAAATTTAACAAGCCGGTCTACGTGGGTATGTGTATTCTCGAGATATCCAAGACGCGTCTCTACGAGTTTCACTACGACTACATGGCGCCGCTCTATCGCGACCGGTGTCGAATTCTGTACACTGATACCGATAGTCTGATCTATTCGCTGGAGTGCGAAGACGCGTACGAGCGTATGAGACGCGACATAGACAGGTTCGACACGAGCGATTACGCGGAGAATAACGCGCACAGTATGCCGCGCGTCAACAAGAAGGTGCCCGGTCTGATGAAGGACGAGAACAACGGTGCGATCATGACGGAGTTCGTAGGCCTCAGAGCGAAGATGTACACCTACAGGGTACTCGGACGCGACGACACCAAAAGAATAAAGGGTGTTAAAAGAAACGTAGTCGCGAAGAAGATCACGTTTGAGGATTACGTGGCGTGCTTGCGGGACGCGCGCGAGCTGAGGACGCGCCAGTCGTGCATACGCTCGACGTTGCACGAAGTTCACACCGTGTCGAAGCAAAAACTAGCTCTCAGTCCGCACGACGATAAGCGATACGTGACGTTGGACAGCGAGGAAACGCTTCCGTGGGGACATTACGGAATACCGTTGTAAAAAAGAAACAATATCATACGCTTTCTAAAATTGTTTTATCGTAGAAAAATCATTAGCACGTAAGAAACAAACCAATGCACAGTGGGCCAAGAGCTGGACAAAAATCCATTTTTGCACTTGTTGCTAAATTTATTTTGCAATATATTTTTGTTTTTCTTACTTCCTGAGATAATACTTTCCATAAGCATAAGGTCTTCAATGGTGTTCTTGTTCTCATTCAGTACTGACAATGTAAATAACAATTAAAATTGCGTACCTCTCATACAGAATATATATGTGTTTATTTTATAATTATATCGTTGAATGTAAGCCTTGGGGCTTATTTGGGAATATTTTTAATATAACTGTTTATTTTTAATGGGAAAAAAGTACAGCTTATACAATAATATTATGAAAAAACTTTGGTTTTTTGATGTAAAACGTAATGAAAAGAAAATTTGTCATTTTTCTTTAAATATATTTTGAGTGTTCCACAACGTTTCACTTGGAGACCACATGCATTTTGTTAGTTGATACTTAAACTTCAAAATCATGCCTGATTTTTGTGCGCTCACGTGCGCTTTCAAAAATGGCGTAATAGTTAATCCGTTCGTGCCTAGTGGAACATAATATCCTGATGGTCCTTCAAAAATTCATATCTTCCACAAAAATAAAGATAGCGACTTCTTTCTAGGCTCATTTTAAAGGTAAGCGTAAGGGGTATATAAAAAATATTGCTACTTAATTTCAAAATGGCGGATTTAATGTGGCGGACGAAAATGCTAAATGTTGTTGTATTCACATGTACGTCGGTATATATAAGTTTCTGAGATCGCTGATGACGATTTTGCAATAAAAATTCAAAAATTTAAAATTGCGGATTCAATATGGCAGACTAAAAAAACCCCCGCGCCGCGGGCGTTTTTCTAGTCTAAAGGCCTATCTACATAAGACGCAGAACGCGAGTCGCAAGACACACGCACAGTCTACATGTCAATCTAACCTCTCTGTGTATAGAGGTTAGATTTACATGTAGACTGTGCGTGTGCTTGCGACTCGCGTTCTGCGTCTTATGTAGATAGGCCTTAATCTAGTCGGGCGGCAGAGTATATAGAACGGGCGGCCCAGCAAACAGAATTATTAATTCTTTAGAGCAAATAAAGGATTTCTCTATTATTAGAAAACCTTGGTTTTTAATTTATTCGGACCTTCTTAAGAATCGATCTTCTTGAGACGAGTCTGGATTTCCCAAATCTTCTCGATTTTTGTCGTGCTTTTCAGCTCTTCGTCAACTTAGGCCAATCTTCGGATCAGCCTCGAGCAGCTTCCTATTTTTCTTGATCCACACACCAGAAGGCGTGCATCAATCTGATTCAATTATTCCATAGCATAGCATAAGATATTTAGGTACATTGCAGCATTGATTGCCGTGAAAGATAGCTCTAGATAAAATGGAGTTTAGTCCTACAAGAAAAGATTTATTTCTATTTTTGTATTCAAAAAGAGATCCGTCAACGTCATTTGATTTTAAGACAAAGCAGTTACAAGATTATGTGATTCAAAATCTAAAGTTAGATAATCGTCATAAAGAGGTAAGACAGAAGGTTTTGCGAGTTGTTACAAATTTTTGCAAGGATATTTCTAGAAAATTGTGTCAAGCCCGAAGACATTGGGATTTGGTTTTGAAGCAGAATGAATCTTGGTTAAATGAAAAAGTCAAGTTTCCTTCTATTGAAATTGATTCTCAAATTGAAGCGCCATTCTCTGTAAGTGCTCGTACTAAAAGGGGACGACCACAAAAATTATTTGACAACTCTTGTAATCGCACAAAGCTTAGAAAAACACTAGAATTACGAAGATCAAGTGGAACTGAATTAGCATATGCTGCATCAGTAAATCTTCATTTAGAGGGAAACAGTGCAGGTGCGAAAGCGGTAAGAAATGTAGCACTTTCAACTTCTAAAAATATTGATGGCAATCTAAAAAGAAATCTGATGTTTATACCTTACTCTGCTGATGAAGCATTAGCCATGATTGTGACCAATAAGTTGACCAAACATCAATATCTCAACATCAGATTAGGAGCAAAAGTAAGGGGGGTCGATTTATATCCATCTTACCATAAAATAAGAGAAGCCAAAACTAGATGTTATCCTGAAAATATTACGGTGACTGAGCAGAGAGCAGAAATAGAGTTACAATCACTTCTAAATCATCTAACAAAACGTCTAGTGATGGTCAGTGAATCTGTTCTGCGCACACTCTCTCCCGCATGTCTCTCAAATTTAATTTTGATCGTAAAATGGGGTTTTGATGGTAGTACAGGCCACTCATTGTATAAGCAACGATCTCTTTCAGATTTAGATGACCAAAGCCTTTTCATTACTTCACTCGTACCCTTAGAGCTGTATACATTTGTATCTAATTCACCAGAAAAAATAATTGTGTGGAGAAATAATCGCCCGGCATCTCCTCGAGGCTGTATACCAATAAGAATTCAGTTCGTAAAAGAAACTACTCAAGTATCTCAAGCTGAAAGAGATCACATTCAATGCCAAATAGATCATCTTTCTCCAAGTGTTATTAAACATGACGAATTAGGGGACATAAAAATTACACACTCTTTGGTGTTGACAATGGTAGACGGTAAAGTCTGCAATGCCCTTACTGAAACAGCTTCTTCACAAAAATGTTATGTTTGTGGGTCAAAGCCAAAGATGATGAATAACATTGACGAAGCTATCAAAAGAGAAACTGATCCGTCGACTTTTCAATTTGGCCTCTCCCCTTTACACGCCTGGATTAGGTTTTTCGAATGTTTGCTGCATATTTCCTACCGCTTAGAATTCAAAAAGTGGCAAGCTCGAAGTGTTGCTAAAAAAACAAGTTTGAAAAACAAGAAAGCAGCTGTTCAAACAGCGTTTAAGAGTAGGATGGGTTTGCTGGTTGACATTCCTAAGCAAGGAGGAAGCGGAACTACTAATGACGGGAACACAGCTCGTAGGTTTTTTGAAGATCCAATTACATCATCTAACATTACTGGAATTGACATGCGTTTAATAGAACAATTTGCTGTGATTTTAAAAACTCTGTCATCCGGCTTTGAAATCAATAGCGAAGCATTTGGGTTAAAAGCTCTCAGTGCAGCAAGGCTCTACGTAGAGCTGTATGATTGGTATTTTATGCCAGCTTCTGTACATAAAATTTTGATTCATGGTGCAGCGATCATAGAAAACGCTGTACTGCCAATTGGTCAACTCTCTGAGGAAGCACAGGAATCGCGAAATAAAGATATGAAAAAATACCGTGAAAATAATACGAGAAAGTGTTCAAGGCTGCATACTATGACTGATCTAATTCACGCATTGCTTATCTCATCCGATCCCGTAATTGGTTCCAAGATAACAGTTCCGTCTAAAAAGTTAAGACCACTTCCAAAAGAAGTTATCGCTCTTTTAAAACTGCCACAAGCACCTACACAAGAAAGAAGTTCTTTTTCAGAAAGTGTCGACAGTTCTTCTGAAGAATGTGATCAAAACAATTCTGATGGAGATTAACATTTTCAGGACAAGAGCTTCTTAATGAAATCAAAAATATAAGTACTAAGTAAAAACCAGTTTTTTACACACACACACACACACACACACACACACACACACACACACACACACACACACACACACACACACACACACACACACACACACGCGCGCACACACACACACACAAGCACACACACAGGGATCAAATTCTCGCCACGTCCACGTCGTTGATCCTGGGTAATGCCGAGAGCGGGGATCTAACAAACATTTTTGAGATTAAATTCGAATTCAGCGACCTCAAAAACCCTCTGTAAAAATGCATTTTTTCATTTACATGAGGTTTTGAATTTTGTCCAGCTTCTGATCTGTTTCGGCCCACTGTGCGATGTGATGAGGACCCTGCGCAAAAAAACAAATATCATTATTAATAAGAATATAAATGAGTATATAAGTGAGTATATAAATGAGAATAAAAATGAGTATGTAAATGAGTGTAAATAAATATATTACTGAATGTATAAATACTATTAATAATTTGCGATGTAGAATATATATATTTACATTTTTGTAAACTTACATTCGATTGAACATTCGTGCGTCCTCGTCGACGCGGATCGTCACTTGTAAGCAGGGCGGCGCTCTCTCCGCGATGGTCGTCAGACGATGCTGCAGCCGCAGCATCGCCTCGTTCAACTCGTCCCTAGCCATATCTAGGGACGCGATGTGCGTTTTCACGTCTTCGCACACCCTTATCAGTTCCTTTACTCCATCCATTTTTTTGCGCGTTTAAATAAATTTGCGACAAAAACTGCGAACGAACTACACCCGAGTCTAGCCTCGAGTCCTTATATATATCGAGGATGTGCAATCGAAGAAGGATGGGGAATCAAAGAAGGGATGTGCAATCATAAAAGATATTGCGTGTGTAATTAAAACTATGTAAAAAATTGACCTTTGCCCACAGGAAGATATGCATTTTTCTAATCAAACCGACTCATCCGCCAGAATCGTCGACGCATTTCTTCCACCCCGAGACCCCCGCCGCCACCTGTCCGCGCTATCGGTAGCGAGCATGCCCGTGTAAGTCGCTCGTATCGCGACGCATCGTCATCGTCCATAAAAGAAGCAGGATATTGTGCAATGAAAACTATTTTTAGAAACTTTGCACAGAGGAAAAAATGCATTTTTTTTATCAAACGGACTCATCCGCCGGAATGGACGCATTTTTTCCACCGCGAGACCCCGCCGCCACCTGTCCGCGCTATCGGCAACGAGCGTCACCGCGTGAACCGCGCGTCGCGATCGCGCTCATATCGCGAAACGCCGTTATCGTAGTTCCGCCGTTTCTCTCGCTCTCTCTCGCCGTCGACGATGTGGCTCTCGCGCGTAATCGCGTTAACCGCGTGTTTTATCGCCGCGAGGTGCGTCAATCCCACGGATGAGAATTACGCACATACGATCGATTACCTGCGGAAATACGGATATCTGACCGAAGATGTGGACGCGTTTCCGGCTCAGAGACGAAACGACGTTCTTAGTAACGCCATCGAGGAATTTCAACGATATTACGGTCTGCCCGGCGATGGAACGCTCGACGACGAAACGCTGCAATTGATGCGTAAACCGCGATGTGGTTTCCAAGATATCCTGAAGCACGGAACGGCGGCGAGTCTATCGAAATGGCCGAGGACTCACCTGACGTGGGATTTTTACGTAGCCGCCAAAGAGGAGCTGAATACCGCGCGGGCCGCGTTCGACCTGTGGTCGCAACATTCGGCGTTGACGTTCGAACGCTCCGAAACGAATCCTGACATTATAATATCTTGGCGAACCCGACGTCACGGTAACACGAATATCAACGTAAACGGCCAAAATTGCTCGGCCAAATTCGACGGTCCCGGTAACGTGCTGGCCCACGCGTATCTCCCGACAAACGAAGCGGGATTCGTCTCCGAGGTGCACGTCGACGGTGACGATCCGTGGCATATTCACGTCAGTAAAAATCCCCCGAATACGTTTTCCTTGCATTTCACGCTGACGCACAAGATCGGTCACTCTCTCGGATTGCCGCACAATGAGCGCAAGACCTCGGTGATGTTCGCGTACTCGCCCGACAAGCAGTATCCGGTTAGGCTCGACAGATTCGACATTCTCGACATTCAACGTTTGTACGGTGAAAAACGGACGAACGCGCCCTCACAGACGCCGCCGCCGCCGCCGCCGCCGCCGCCGCCGCCGCCGCCGCCGTCGCCGTCGCCGCCACCACCGCCACCGCGGTCACGGCCGCCGCAACCATCGCCGGACCTGTGCGCCCTTGGTCGCGTAAACGCGATATTGATTTTGGAAAATCGAATGTACATCTCGTACGGGCGTTACGTTTGGTCGATCGATCTGGACGGTAGGACGTACAATGGACCGTTAGCCCTGTCGAATCACATGAGCTTTCTTCACGACAATTACACGCGCATAGCTGCCGCCTATCAATCTTCGTCCGGTGATCTCATGGTGTTCGTAGATAATTTGGTATACATGGTTCAATATCCGGAATTTTCTCTTAGGCCAAATTGGCCGAAGACCTTGCGAGAACTCGGATTTCCCGCAGATGCGAAACTCAACGGAGCGGTAAACACCCATAGAGGCCGTTCCTTCGTGATGTACAACGGTAACTCGGTGGGTGAGATAGACGAATGTACGAAGAAAGTCGTCAGACGTACGCCTCTCGAGGCGACGTTTCCCGGAATACCGACCGGCGTGACGTCGATCTTCCGATACGTCGACGGCAATCTGTACTTCACCACTCGGACGCAGTTCTACAGATTCAACGAATTTACGAAAACCGTCACGGCCGCCGGTAAATTCGATCTACGGATGCTGAATATCGTCTGCCCTAAGACCGAACTGTTGCAGCAGTTGCGCGATCTTCTCGATCGAATCGTACGCGTCGGCGATTTAACGTCACCGGCGAGCGATTCGGACGACGACGACGACAACGACGACGACGGCGGCGGCGTTCAGCTTTACGATCGCCGTATCCGCCGAAAGAAGTAGAGGACTGCGCAAATCCCCACACCACACCGCACATCGCGCGATATAAGTGAGAACTTTTCTACTTATACCGATGTGTTCCCGCCAAAGCATCAGTATCAGAAACGAACGATACTGCAACGCGCGTGCGAAATGTTCTCGACGTTGGCCGATCGACCCGCGCTGAGGGATCTTTCCCCTCGCGAGACGGATTCGGAGGTGAACGACAACGGCAAAAGACGAAGGATCGAATCGACGGACGATCATCATCAGCATCATCATCATCGGGAGTCGCGTTCCAGCTCTCACCCCCCCAACGACGTTCGCAACCCCGTCGTCGCGCCTGCGGTGCGCATCCTGGCGACCCGTTATCCGCTGACGACGACTGGCTACAAATACTTAGCCATCGGTGTCACGGTTAAGTCACCGTGGTACGGTATACCCGCACCTTCGTACGTGGATATCGCCCTGGGAGATAAGCAAGGCAAGGAGATCTCTCTGACGCTCGATATGTGGAAAGAACTACTCGAACGCAAACACGACATATTGGCGTGTCTGCGATCCAACCTCGTCGATGGAACCCGCCCCCCCTCGCCGATATCGATCGGAGACCTGACGCTGCGATTCGGATTGATCAACAACCTGTCGATCTTGCGTATGGAACTACCCAACGCGGCTCGTCTGGCAATGTCGCTCGCCACCCTGCTCTCGCTGTACGATTTACAATTTTGCGTCGATCGCATCGTCTCGGCGCTGAGCGCGGTCACCGAGGAAGTCGACGCGAAGTATTCGCGCTATCAGGAGATAGCCGCCAACGCGATTAAGACGGGAACTTCGGCCAAGACTGCGATACTGAAAAGCGAGTTTTTCGATCCTAACAAGATCGTCGACTGTGAGATTACCGCGCTTTGTTTCAAATCCTGAACGTCACGACACACGTTTACAAATTTATATATATATAATATATTTATACACACAGAAACAATGTAAACGAGTATCGACGTATGTAAATACATATTTTATTTTTCAAAATAAAAAACTACCGCTCGTACGCGGATATCTCATATATGTGTTCTCTCTCTTTCTTTTCCGTATCTATCTCGATACGATCCCGCGCTCCCTAGGTCCCCCGACTCCGCTTACTCCACGATCGTCGCGATTGCGTCATTTACGATGCGTAGGGAAGGATCGAAACAACTTTCGCACCGAGGCGAACAAGAACGAAGAACGGTTATCGGGACCCGCGAAAAAGAACGGCCTTGAACACGTTCGAACGTGTTTTCGCGCGCTCACCAATCCCACCGCGCGGGGACGTCGAGAAGAGCGACCTTGAACAAGTTGGAACGAGTTTGGACGCGTTCGAACGCGCGCGATGAAAAAAAATTATTCGCGATGACGCGCGAATCGGGGCGGATTTCCGCTCGCGGCCGACAACGCGGTCGATAACGCCGATCCGAGCGCCCTCTCGGAGCGTCCGGGAACGACGATCCCCCCAACCCCCGGTGGCAACCCTGCGGCGCGAAATTCCCCATCACCCGCCTAGGGAATTTACGTCTTTCAGGTTACCGCAAGGTGGCAACACTGCGGTGCGAAATTCCCCATCACCCGTCTAGGGACAGGTGTTCCCACAAAATCCTCGCATCTGATTGGACAGCCTCGAGTCTTCGTACCGCGATCTGATTGGACAGCGATACACCTTTGTCCAGTTACAGGGGAATGTTTGTCCGGTTACAGGGGAAATTTTCCCTCACACCTGTCCCCCTCACCCCCCCTGTTTCCCCTTGCACCTGTCCGCCCTTCACCCCCCCCCCCCTCGCCCATCCCCACCCCATGCCCCCCTCGTCCCCCTCGCCCATCTCTTATGGCGTTCCCCCCGCGTGCGCGCGTCCCCCCCCGCTTCCCCTTGGTTGTACCCGGCAGCCGAGGGTACTGTTATTGGTCTACTACCGAAGATCCATGATGAAGCAGATATCTCAGAGCCGGAGGCTTCTACAAGTGCTACAACTTAAAATAAATATTTGCTAAACCACGTATCACATTTTGTACTTATTTGAAACATACATTGTTTTTTTACATATTTTTTGCTGGAATTCTTTTTATAATATGTTTTTCGGCATCGAAATCTGAGCTTACTTGTATCAATTATTAATTTATTACCACATTTTGGACACTGTATTTCTTTAGCAATTAAATGATGCTTGATTAAATAACTAATTAATTTTTCTGTATTTCTTTAGCAATTAAATAAGGCTCGATATATTCATTAATAATCATATTACTGTGTTTCATTAACCTCAACGCTTAATATCTGTAACAGAAATAATTTGTTAAAGCAGAGAATAGTTGATATATGAAAAGTACACATAAATATGTACTTTTCATATACCAACTATTCTCTGCTTTAACAAATTATTTATGTTTCGTTAACTTAAACGCTTAATATCTGTAACAGAAATAATTTGTTAAAGCAGAGAATAGTTGATATATGAAAAGTACATATTATGTGTACTTTTCATATATCAACTATTCTCTGCTTTAACAAATTATTTATGTTTCGTTAACTTCAACGCTTAATATCTGTAACAGAAATAATTTGTGTTCCAAAATATTCTCTGTTGTAATCAAAATCACAAATTTGAAAACAATATATTAAATTTTATTATTTATTAATTGGATTAAAGTTGAGATCTAACATTTCCTTAAAATAAACGTGATAACTGTATACACGGCTGCGTCGAATATGTCCGAATTCCTACAAAGTATAAAAAACATAATACTTATTTGATATATAGTTATCAATTGAAATTAAAACAATTACCTCGTGATTTAAATAGCTAAATCTATCCTTAATATTGCGCTTCCTTTCCGCTGTATACGCATTTTTCAACGTAAAAGTTAATATATCGTGCAATAAATCTTCGGATACTGCATTTAAATGTGAAAAATTGACAAGGATCATTCTATTGTGATCTTTTAGATTTTTATCCCAAAACATTTTTCGGATGCATTTGGGCCATGTTTTTGCATCGCCAACAACATCCTGAACCATTAGCCACGGATTACTATTTAATTGCTCTACTGAATATGGCATTATAAATATTTTGGAATTGCACAGAACAATATATGATATGTGATATGTCATTGAGGTTGAGCGCTCAATGTACGTCACTACACATGTGACCACGGAGCATGCGCATGTGGTCGCGGAGTATGTCCGTAGTCGCTACACCGCGTCGGTATGACAGGTTTCATAACCTGATAGTCGTTAACTTTAACAGTTAATATCTCGCTTCGCGGGGCAGAGCGGGACTTTTTTCTGCCAGATTCGTTCGTTTTGTGCAAAAACGCGTCGATTAAGCCTAAATTCAGCGAAATCGGTGAGGAGGGAGCTCTCCTTAAGTATTACCGTAATTTTAATCCACGTATAGTATAACTATAATGATGATGCGTATACTTTCTAGATTCGACAATCCTGCATTGGTTGCAACAACACCAACAAGACAGTGTACATAATCGTTCAAATATGCCTGTGTGCGTGTTAAAAATGGATTTACAGAAATTAAACCTTAGGTAAATCTGAAGAATAGTGGCCTCCTCACCGATTTCGTTGAACTTAGGCTTAATCGACGCGTTTTTGCACAAAACGACCGAATCTGGCAGAAAAAGTGTCGCTCTGCCCCGCGAAGCGAGATATTAACAGTTAAAGTTGACAGAAATCAGGTTATGATTCTTGTCATACCGACGAGCTGTAGCGACTACGAACATGCCCTGCAGCCATATGCGCATGCTCAGTGACCGCACGAGCATGCAGCAGATCACGTGACAACTGTTTGGTTGGTAAGTCAGAAGTGTAACATAATTCGAAATGATATTCTTTCGGCATATAGATTAGTGACGCGCTTTAAAAGTATTTAAGTGTTTAAAGCGCGTCAACTAACCTATGTAGGTTAGTAACGCGCTTTAAAAGTATTTAACTGTTTAATGATTTTTGTTAAAGCAGGGCACACATACACGTGTGTATTTCCTGCTTTATAGAAGTTGTGATTTTCGTTAAAACAGGGCACACACACACGTGTGTATGCCCTGCTTTATAGAAGTTGTGATTTTCGTTAAAGCAGGTCACACACACACGTGTGTATGTCCTGCTATATAGAAGTTGTGATTTTCGTTAAAGCAGGGCACACACACACACACACACACACACACACACACACACACACACACACACGTGTGTATGCCCTGCTTTATAGAAGTTGTGATTTTCATTAAAGCCGGGCACACACACGTGTGTATGCTCTGCTTTATAGAAGTTGTAATTTTCGTTAAAGCAGGGCACACACACGTGTGTATGCTCTGCTTTATAGAAGTTGTGATTTTCGTTAAAGCAGGGCACACACATGTGTGCCCTGCTTAGGTTAGTGACGCGCTTTAAACACTTAAATACTTTTAAAGCGCGTCTCTAACCTACATAGGTTAGTTGACGCGCTTTAAACACTTAAATACTTTTAAAGCGCGTCACTAATCTATACGCCGAAAGAATATCATTTCGAATTATGTTACACTTCTGACTTACCAACCAAACAGTTGTCACGTGACCTCTTGCATGCGCGTGCGGCCACTGAGCATGCGCATATGGCCACAGGGCATGTTCGTAGTCGCTACATCTCGTCGGTATGACAGGTCTCATAACCTGATAGTCGTCAACTTTAACTGTTAATATCTCGCTTCGCGGGGCAGAGCGACACTTTTTTCTGCCAGATTCGGTCGTTTTGTGCAAAAACGCGTCGATTAAGCCTAAGTTCAACGAAATCGGTGAGGAGGCCACTATTTTTCAGATTTACCAAAATTACATATAAATCTAATATATACAATCATACCTGATAAATATAGGTAACTTTGAGCCCATTATATGTAATCGTAGGATAAGCAGGCTAACTGTAACAAATGTGAGAGCAGTCAAACGTTTTGTGCACTCGCCTGACCATGCAGGTTAAATTTTATTGCCACCAAAAGCTGACTTTAGTGCTAAGAAAGTATCCCACGCCCTAACCTGAATAAAATTATAACCATTAGCATAATCTTATCATATAGAACACGTTCCACAGAATGAATGTAGTACCTACATCGAATGAATTTTACCTTCTGTACAATAAAATTTTCATACACCCTGTAGATCTTTTGCTTTTGCAACATTTAGTACATGTGATTAAAGCTGTTAGGTAAAATAAGGAGGACAAAGTTTCTGCCCTACCAACTACACCTGTGACACGTGCAGCCGTATTTACCAATGACAATCATTTGTGATAATAATTAAAAAGTTTCTATTCTTGTTACATACTGCTTTTGTGTGTATAGAATGCACAGCAAAAAATAAAGATGACACAAAACCCACAAAACTTGCTGCTTCTGGCAGAAACATCAAACAGATCCTGTGAGCACACTTTTGTGGCAGACTCCATATTCTCTTTCTTCATTGGTCCATCTTATGGTTATGTCTTACTGCCATTGTAGACAGTATGGTTTCAAGACTAAAATCTTTGTGACCTACGACTAAATATTATGCCCGATCTACAATAGCTGTAGTAAGCTGTAGTAAGCCTCAAGATGTAAGAAATTGACCAATCACAGTCGATTATTCTCCTCACATTCGCCTGTAATTGGTCAATTTCTTACATGTTGAGGCTTACTGCAGCTATTGTAAATCGGGCATTACAGCCTTACAACCTTACTGCTACGACCATTGTAGACGATGCTTAACGGTCACGACTGTCACTACATATCTCCGATCACCCGCTGATATTTCGCCTCTTGTGACACCCACATCCTAATTTCGTGGCACTTCAATCCTTGCGTGACGCGACCGAAATTCGGAATTAAACGATCGTAGTATTTAACGATGAGAGACCACGGTGTTACGCGCAAACGCGATATATATTTCTAGGTTATAACTGATGACTGACAGCGCGCTGTCCGCGTAAACGCACTGAGCGACGAGCGCACACGTACGCGTATATGCTGTCTTTCAGTGTAGCAACACTGTCATGGGGGGGACCCGGGGGGATGCTCGAGATGTTTTTAAACGCCATCTATCGAGGCAAAAGCAATCGTACGGCGACGACGACGACGACGACGACGACGTTTCTTAATTGTAAAATTTAACATTTCGGACTTTGCATCGTAATATCTCCGCTCGTAAGGCACGTAGCGAAAAAATAAAAACATTCTTATTATATAATTCAAACCCAAGCTATCGATCAAGCCTACTTAGAACTTGATCCGTTCACTCGTTATTGAGATCTCAAAATCTCGGGTACTCGCAACTCGTGCGTTCGCGTAAAAGAGTCACGGTGCGGTCTCGCTTCGCGTGTACTTGGCGCGAGACACTACCGTGTCTCTTGATTTGAAGGTTAACCATCATTTGAAGGTCCGAAACCACACTCAACTTTAAGGGTTTTTTTGGTGTTTTTTTTTACGGTTAACACCAACAGTTAAGTGTATTTTTCCATAAGGGTATTGCGTCATAATAATATGAATTCCTTTTATTTTAAATAATAAAGACTCATCACATAACAGATTTATAAGGATTTTTTAGATAATTTAAACAAATAAAATCGAAGAGAAAGGTGCATATAATATGTGAAAAATATCTATTTTTATATTCTTTGTTACTATTGCGATCAAAAGAATGAAAAAATTAGCTGTCAATCGTACATTATTTTTATTTCAATTCGTTTGTTACATAAAAAGCAGAATCAGTATTGTGCTATGCAAGAATGACAAAAGATCTTTTGAATCTTTGGACATAATACCTTTATAATCTTACGATTTTCGACTGCATATGCAGTCAGAATCTCATATTATTTATACAGGGTGTTCCATAAATAATGGGAAAAACTTTAGGAATGGATTCCTAATGCTTAGAGAAGAAAAAAAAGTTATATCAACATACATAGGTCCGGAAATGATTAGTTTCCGAGTTATTAAAGATTTTGTGACACAATTCTCGTTACATCGTCTTAAAAGTAATGTTCAATATGTCCACCTCCTGTCTCAATATAAGCCTAAGCTCGTCGTCTCTTTGAGCCCCGTACACGCTCCCAAATTCCTGGCGTGGCGCGTATCATCTGAAAAGCTTCCACAATTCGGTTGAGGAGTTTCTACATCATCTACTGCAGACGAATACACTAAACTTTGCATAACTCCCCATAGAAAGAAGTCAAATAGGTTTAAATCTGGTGGAGGCCAAGCAATTGGTCCACCTCTACTTATCCACTTACCAGAAAACATTTCAGCTGCACTTTATGCATGATGGCTCAATCAGACGACGAGCTGAGGCTTGTATTGAGACAGGAGGTGGACATATTGAATATTATCTTTAAGACGATGTGACGAGAATTGTGTCACAAAAATTTTAATAACTCGGGAATAACCCAGACAGCACATAAAACTAAAAGATGACGAAAAGACGTCTTTTTATTGGGATTGGCGGTCGTGACGTCACCAAGGCAAGATGGCCGGAGAGAGTAGGTCACTTGTCACTCTACAATACGACGTATGTGCGTATTTATAAGATTGAAGATTATTTCAGTAATTAAAATGAGACTGCCCATAAGTGAAATATGCAATTTTACCAATTCGACGCCTTCATGCCGCAATTTTGTTGAAGGTGAAAGAGTATTAAATGTAAATCATGTTATATTTTGCGGTAAAACAAGTGTTTATGTTGATTGTATTCGTTTCATTGCATTTTGCTTGCAAACTTCGAATTTAAAAAGTAATCCTCACGAGATTACTGGATCAATTTCTTCTGTTGGGAAAATCTTAGATATAAAATGTTCCTGCAAAGCCGGATTAAGTAAGAAATGCAAACATAGTGTGGCTGTTTTCCTACACCTGAATAGTTTATTATTACTGCTTTCTTTTCGATAGCCTTATTAATTAATTTATGATATAAATTATGCTTCTTTATTGTAAATTTAAAAAAATATTAAATTAATTTTAAGTTATATGTAAAAGATAAAAAGAATATTTTTGTTTACAGTATCTGTTTTAAAATTGAAGTAGCATGACAGTATTGACATTATTTAACCAATTCTTTGCAATTATTTTTGCCCATACCAAAATTTTTTTTTTTTTTAGAATGGATGTTAATGATTTGGATTTAGTATCTTGTACTGATACTAAATGGTTGTGAAAAATGCCACATGCAAAATCTATGGAAAAATATACGCCAAGCCCATTATATGAACACGAATGTTTAAATAAAAAATTTAAGAAAGAATACATTGCTACGTTAACGAAAGAACAAAGAAAAGAAATAAATGAACTTCTTATTACCAACAACCAGAACTCAGCTTTGTACAAGCATATGTATGGATAATTTTGATCAAATCTTTTTTAAAGTAACTTTTAATCAATCAAATTAAAACAAACGAGTTGATTGTGAGACTGGATTTTTGATAGATTTCATTGTATATACAGGCTCAGATACCGATTATGAAAAGTTTGGTTTGGGTATTTCTGGCGATATTGTAGCTCATTTCCTAAAGCCTTATTTCAACAAAGGTCATGTCATTTATGTGGATAATTGGTATTCATCTCCACAGCTGGCTGAATTTCTACACGACCACAATACAGGAATGTGTGGAACTGTGAGAAAAAATAGGAAATGTATGCCAAATCTAGGAAATAAATTGAATAGAGGTGAGATTCAGGTTGCACACAATAACGTCTGGTTAGTCATGAAATGGATGGATAAAAAAGAAGTGTACATGATTACAACAGTCCATGAAGTCGGATTTTGTCTTACTGGAAAAAAACATTGGAAAACTGGAGAAAATATCATGAAACCAGTTTGTGTCCATGAGTATAATCAAAATATGAGAGGAATCGATAATATAGATAGGCAGTTATCTCTGACAGAGACCATAAGAAAGTCAATGAAATGGTATAAAAAATTTTTTTTTCACTTAGTGGATTTGTCATTGACAAATGCCCATGTACTGTACAATCAAAGTACAGAAAAAAAACTTTCCTTTCCTGAATTTCGTTTAGCAGTGGTCAGAGAATTGCTCAAACTTGGAGTTGATGAACATTCATATTCAGTTGAGTCAAGTAATTTACGACTAACAGGACGTCATTTTCCTATTCAAATCCAGAACGAAGATTCGTCTAAATTTCTTCAGCGTCAGTGTAAACTCTGCGCAATGAGCAAAATAAAACGACGCTCTACATATAAATGCAATGTCTGTTGTGAAGCTCTATGTATTACACCATGTTTTGAGACTTATCATACAAAACCCAAACTACCATAGAACTCAGAAAAAATTCCTCAAAAGTGAATCCAAAGACGAATAGGAAGAAGTAAAAAAAATATATTAGAAAAAAAATAAAATTTTATAAATTATAAAAATTTTAAAAATAACAAAAAAAATAAAAATAACAAAAATAACAAAAAAAATAACAAAAAAAGAACAAATGGAGCCACACTGTCTCTCTACGTCCCCGCCGTTGGCTCTGGGTAATGCTGAAGGAGAGTCATATGATGACATGCTTGTAAGCCTCATCTCGGCGCATGGGTATGAGAATTGAATATTCTCAAAAACCGACCTAAGTATCGTATTCAGCGACCATGAAAACCTATAGAAACAGACTTTTGGGCGAAACTACGACTTTTGAATTTTTTCCTACCGTTAACTGCCGGAAAGACTAAATATAGTCTCTACGTGTGATCGGAACTTTGTATCGGTTATATGTAAGATATAAGCACAACAATTTGAGGACTTTCTAAGAGGATTAAAGCTCATCAAATGCCGGCGGTCTAAAGGTTAAGTGAAAATCAAGGAAAAAAATTAAAAATAACGTTTGGCGGACGTTAAAAACTGTTTTCAATTACGCTGACAATACATTGAAGATGAGTAAGTGTCAGCATAAGTTAGAAAGACTTTTTTTTATAAGAAATTAATGTTTTGTGTTTTCGAAATTTGAAAAAATACCGCCGGCATTAGCGTTACCCAAAGCGTACCACGAGGAGGTTGCCCGGTCGGATTTACGCTTTGTTATGCGCGCGTGCGCGCGCGTGTGTGTATGTGTGTCATTCAGCTGAGACCCCGCGACTCGTCACTTTCGCAGTATTTTATGACTCCAAACTCATTCATGACTGTGTGTGTGTGTGTGTGTGTGTGTGTGTGTGTGTGTGTGTGTGTGTGTGCGCGCGCGCGTGTGTGTGTGTATGTGTGTGTGCGTGTGCGTGCGTTTGTGGGTGAGTGGATGGGTAGTCGTAGGTTGTAAAATGAATTTAATAATGCGTGTTCCCGCCTCTATTCAATATGACCTCTCGTAATCGGTTTTGCATATTGATACAACGCCGTATCGCTATTTGAGGGATTTGCTGCCAAGTTTCCCGAAGGGCTCTGGCAAGCGAAGCCAAATCAAGAATATTACGATAATTTTCGCGCAATCTTCGCTCTAACATGTCCCAAATATGCTCGATTGGATTCAAATCGGGACTCACTGGCGGATGCAATAGAGTCTCAATTAGATGATCCCTCAGAAACTGCTGGGTATAAAAAGCCGTGTGCGGTCGTGCGTTGTCGTGTAATAGACGAAATCTCTGACCGATTCGATTTCTCATAGATAGAACGTAAAGTTGCAGTATCTCATGGACATATCGTCTAGAAGTCAATCCCTGGTGAGGGATGATTATTAAAGGTGTCCGTGAAAATCGAGATATTCCTGCCCACACCATTACAGAACCACCATGAAAAGCTCGAATTGGCCTGCTACAACCATTCAAATAGCGCTCCCCTCGACGCCGCCAAACACGGATTTGTCTGTCATTTCCAAATAGGCAAAATCTAGACTCGTCCGTAAACAGTACAGAGTTCCATTGCCTTTGTCGTCTATTAATTAACGAATATGCATAATTTAATCGTAGGCGACGATGACGGCGGGTAAGGTACGGAACTTGCACTGGTTGACGAGCGTGAAATCCCGCTCTTCTTAAACGATTCCTTACTGTTGAAGTGGAAATCGGACGTTGTCGGCCTTGATTAATACGACCAGCATTTACACATGCGGATGCAGAGCGGTCCTGTAAAGCATGTCGGACGATCGCTCGATCTTCACGACTGCTTGTAGCATGAGGACGGCCCTGACCTGGTCGTCTTCGGTATGTGCCAGTCTGTCAAAACCGGGAATAAATCCGATTAACAACTGACGGGCTCACTCCAAAACAATTGGCGACGTACTTTTGACTGTGATTCTCCTCAAGGAGAGTCACAATGCGGGCACAATCCAGCTCAGATAAATGACGACGCGGCATCTCAAAAAAGCAACCAAAAAGGATGTAAAAAGATTTGCTCTTATGTTCCGAACTGCTCTGACGGAGCAGTCAGTTCATATAGGGGGATTGAAAAGAGTCGTCCAAATTCTGATCGCAAATTTTCGTTGTCTGCAGTCGCTCTACGCGAGCAGTAAGATGCCCTTTGAATAGTGTAGACGCAAGCGTTTTTGCGGGTAGTCAGGTGAGTGCACCGACGAAACGCGCAGATGTCGCTGCAGCGGAAACGCGACAACCCAAATAGTGGCAGGGATAACGCATAGTGGTGGGGCTAACGCACACAGAGGCGCTGCAGCGACATCTGCGCGTTCCGTCGTTGCACTCGCCTGACTACCCGCAAAAACGCTTGCGCCTACACTATTCAAAGGGCATCTTACTGCTCGCGTAGAGCGACTGCAGACAACGAAAATTTGCGATCAAAATTTGGACGACTCTTTTCAATCCCCCTATATGAACTGACTGCTCCGTCAGAGCAGTTCGGAACATAAGAGCAAATCTTTTTACATCCTTTTTGGTTGCTTTTTTGAGATGCCGCGTCGTCATTTATCTGAGGTGGATTGTGCCCGCATTGTGACTCTCCTTGAGGAGAATCACAGTCAAAGGTACGTCGCCAATTGTTTCGAAGTGAGCCCGTCAGTTATTAATCGGATTTATTCTCGGTTTCGACAGACTGGCACATACCGAAGACGACCAGGTCAGGGCCGTCCTCATGCTACAAGCAGTCGTGAAGATCGAGCGATCGTCCGACATGCTTTACAGGACCGCTCTGCATCCGCATGTGTAAATGCTGGTCGTATTAATCAAGGCCGACAACGTCCGATTTCCACTTCAACAGTAAGGAATCGTTTAAGAAGAGCGGGATTTCACGCTCGTCGACCAGTGCAAGTTCCGTACCTTACCCGCCGTCATCGTCGCCTACGATTAAATTATGCATATTCGTTAATTAATAGACGACAAAGGCAATGGAACTCTGTACTGTTTACGGACGAGTCTAGATTTTGCCTATTTGGAAATGACAGACGAATCCGTGTTTGGCGGCGTCGAGGGGAGCGCTATTTGAATGATTGTAGCAGGCCAATTCGAGCTTTTCATGGTGGTTCTGTAATGGTGTGGGCAGAAATATCTCGATTTTCACGGACACCTTTAATAATCATCCCTCACCAGGATTGACTTCTAAACGATATGTCCATGAGATACTGCAACCTTAAGTTCTATCTATGAGAAATCGAATCGGTCAGAGGTTTCGTCTATTACACGACAACGCACGACCGCACATGGTTTTTTATACCCAGCAGTTTCTGAGGGATCTTCAAATCGAGACTCTATTGCATCCGCCAGTGAGTCCCGATTTGAATCCAATCGAGCATATTTGGGACATGTTAGAGCGAAGATTGCGCGAAAATTATCGTAATATTCCCGATTTGGCTTCGCTTGCCAGAGCCCTTCGGGAAACTTGGCAGCAAATCCCTCAAATAGCGATACGGCGTTGTATTAATATGCGAAACCGATTACGAGAGGTCATATTGAATAGAGGCGGGAACACGCATTATTAAATTCAGAGCCGGAATTTAGTTGCACATTTCGGGCCGATTCCCGAGGCGACGCCTCCCATACCCCCACTTTGTACCAATTTGTACATGTAATATGTATATATAATGTATGTGAGGTACAAGAGGGTGGCAGTGTGGTCTTGTGGTAAAGCGCCAGACTCGTAATCCCGAGGACCCGGGTTCGAGTCCACCTGACCACAGGAATTTTTATATTCCAAACTGCACCCCCCGCACGAGTGGGGCTCGTGCGGAGAAACTGGACTATCTTTCGGAGGAGAAATGGAGAAATTAAATTTGAATGTACTTCTTTGTATTTAGAAGTAAAAGAAATTTTATATAAAGGTCTTTCTCCATAGTGAGGAGAAATTAAATTTGAAATTGGTCGTCAAGCTTGGGGAGCTTGGGAGTTTTGGGTCAACACAATACCAGTGCCAATGCTCGCTCTTGACATTTTTGATAAAGTTCTAACGACTGCTTTAATCAAAAAATCAAATTTTCGAAAATTTGATTTTTTGATTAAAGCAGTCGTTAAAACTTTATCAAGAACACAAAGCTGATCGCGGATGTAGAAGAGATGATAAATAAAAAAACCACTAGACCTTTATATGAAATTTCTTTTACTTCTAAATACAAAGAGGTACATTCAAATTTAATTTCTCCATTTCTCCTCCGAAAGATAGCCCAGTTTCTCCGCACGAGCCCCACTCGTGCGGGGAATGCAGTTTGGAATATAAAAATTCCTGTGGTCAGGTGGACTCAAACCCGGGTCCTCGGGATTACGAGTCTGGCGCTTTACCACAAGACCACACTGCCACCCTCTTGTACCTCACATACATTATATATACATATTACATGTACAAATTGGTACAAAGTGGGGGTATAGGAGGCGTCGCCTCGGGAATCGGCCTAAAATGTGCAACTAAATTCCGGCTCTGATTAAATTCATTTTACAACCTACGACCACCCATCCACTCACCCACAAACGCACGCACACGCACACACACATACACACACACACACGCGCGCGCGCGCGCACGCACACACACAGTCATGAATGAGTTTGGAGTCATAAAATACTGCGAAAGTGACGAGTCGCGGGGTCTCAGCTGAATGACACACATACACACACGCGCGCGCACGCGCGCATAACGAAGCGTAATTCCGACCGGGCAACCTCCTCGTGGTACGCTTTGGGTAACGCTAATGCCGGCGGTATTTTTTCAAATTTCGAAAACACAAAATATTAATTTCTTATAAAAAAAAGTCTTTCTAACTTATGCTGACACTTACTCATCTTCAATGTATTGTCAGCGTAATTGAAAACAGTTTTTTAACGTCCGCCAAACATTATTTTTAATTTTTTTCCTTGATTTTCACTGAAATTAAGCAATTTTACAATTTTTTGTACGTTTTGCCCTGTAAAACCATAGTGGCCACCATGAAGAAAATCTTATAGCTATTCGGCAAATTTTTTTTAAATGTAGGGTACTTAAAAATACAAAAAAGCGTAAAGAATAAATTTTTGTTGTTGTTCTGCACAATTGTTTTTTGGATCTAAATAAGAAAGTAAAAAATTGCAAATTTTTACGATATTTTTACTCACTTGTAATGTATCCAAAAATCTTTATGAAAAAATTGGCGATTATACCACTTGATAGAGCAAAGTTTTAACTTTAAGAATCCATTTTGCGAATTGCGGTACAATGATTTTTAACGGAGTTATGAGCAATCAAAGTCAAAATGCTAATTTCTTATTCAATCCGCGATAACTCAGTAACAAAAAATCGTAGAAACATTTTCAAAAAAAGATTTTGTAGGGAAAACTTCGAGCTTTCACATTGGAAAGTCAAAAAATTTCGCAGGATTTTTTTGGGCACGTGACAGGCCCACAAAGTGAGAAGAAAATTTCCCATTTTGTCCAGCTCGTGGTTTTCTATATGTAAAAATTACCAAACTTACAGAAACTAAAAGAAAATAGTGATCTTCTGAAAGTAGAGATTTCAAGCTTTAAAACCCTTTTTTAAAACTTAAATTTCGTTCATTTTTAACGAAGATACAGCTGCTCAAATTTTGCCTAGTTTTTAAAAAAATTTAAGTGTTCCTTTAATTCTTGTGAGGAGTTTATATGTGACATCAATTAAGCGACTACGACAAAAATGTAAAACTGAACAAGGCACAAAGGGCAAAATTAATCGTTAACAGCTACAAGATCTACATACAAGGCGATACGCCAAACACGCCGTTTTTCGCCTAAAAGGCATATCTTTAAAATATGTCACACACACACACACACATATATGCGCGCGCGCGCGCGCGCACGGACGAAAGGTAACATTACCCACACAGCAAAATATATCTGAGATATAGGGCGGTATTCATAGTCGGATCTTATTTCAAGACCGTCTTAAGTAATGTCGTAAGCGTTCACACGACATTTAACGTCAGTAGTTATAATATCGATGTTATAATTTCGGCGTAAATCTGGCCATGTAAACGTAGTCTATGCCTACAATTTTAGGTCAAATCTGAGATATCTTATTTTCAGATATTCACAGAATATCTGCAGGACATCATTACTCGATATCACATTATATCTTTGAAAAATATATTTCTGCAACATTTGCATACGAATATATGGCTGATTCACACAGTCAGATCTTATTATATTTTATAAAAATCAACTCAAATTTATTCCTAGCCAATAAAACAATTCGTACAGCATCTTAAGATAAACTTCAGACGATCTGAAATATGTATAAGATCTGACTATGAATACCGGCCGGTTTATATAAATATACAAGGTGAATCATTTTAATCGACGCAAGCAAATATCTTGAAAGATATGGAAGATACGAAGAAACGTTTCAGACAAAAGTTACACTGTTTCAAGGGAGACATAAGATGGCAATGATTTGACCTGGATGGTCATTTGAAAGTCATGTGAACGTCACCTTCAATTTCTTAAAGGAACCCCTCATATTATAGTATATTGTAAGATACGAAGGACCGTAGGGCTGTGACATAGATAGGAAAGCAGGGAAATTAACGGGGGTAACGCCACCCTTGAGGCCCTAAAGTTATATCTAAGTTTGGGAATTTTTTGTGGGCAGATGAATAGCTTTATTTAAAAAAAACATAAACTACTTTATTGTACACATACTCAACTATAAAAAAAATTATTTATTAGTCACAATTGTTCAAAATGGCGGCGTACTGGCACACTTCCGCAATCGACTTTTTCCGAAGACGTGATTTTGTGTGCAAGATTTCTCTGATATATGGTTTACCCTAGAACAAAAATCCAAAAATTTCTATTTTCTATATTGATTGTAGTTACAAAGTACGTAGCCGTTTTAAAAAATATCCGTTTTTTTCAAAATGACAGCTATTTTTAGAAAAAGTGCATTTTTTGGTCAAACATTTGATTTAAAAAAATTGTGATTGCAAAAAGAGTTTTCAATATTTCGCAAAAATCCTACGTACTTTGTTGCGCGACATATAGAAGAGGATCATGTTAAAATTTCAGGTAAATGTCTGGATTAAGGGCGATCTCACCGATTTCAATGACCTTGATATATGTTGTCAAGGTCATGACCCCGAGTGACCTTCAGAAGGTTTTAGCCGTCGCTCGTTATTCGTTAAAAAGTTATTAACAAAAAAAAGTTTGGAAAATATAGCAGTTATTTTGAGTATTGGAAGGCATAAATAACTAATATATATGTCGAAATAGTTCACGTATACACTTTTTACGCGAAACGAGGTGCCACATGGGTTCGTGACGCGCAATACATTTAACTGTGAATCATAAAATGAATTTTGTAGATCCCGAGAGTGGTGCACACACGCAAAATATTAAACGTTGTTGGCGTGAAACACGTGCAAATATTTCACGGTATGGAACTCGAAAAGAACATTATGTAGGGTATTTAGCAGAATTTTTAATTCGCCGACGTTACAATCATTGTGAAAGAATAGAAGCTTTTTTCAATATTATTGCAACTATGTATCCAATATCTGAATAATAAAACGTATGTATACTTATAATGCATATCACTTACAATTAACTTTCAATGATGAACATACACGGAAAGACTCGCGCCCGACGAAACGCTTGGCTACGAAACAGGCAAAAGCACGTTGCTGCGGCGACCACCGGATGGCGCGTCTATACCATCGAACGTCAGTGTTATTTTGGTACAATGAAATCGCGTCTCTATTGCCAACTGTTTTTGTGGTCGAGACACGTGTTTTCGAAGTCACATTAGCACGGCGTTTTCCGCTGCAAATTGCCCGGTGTTTTCCGCGTCCCGCGATTTCAACTTCAATTTTGCAGTTTTTGATTGTGGAATTGTTGAAGAGTGTGTGTCAGTGCAGTGTTTTCTCTAATTGTGGTATAACCAATAACCACAATTCGAGAAAACACTGCACTGACACACACTCTTCAACAATTCCACAATCAAAAACTGCAAAATTGAAGTTGAAATCGCGGGACGCGGAAAACACCGGGCAATTTGCAGCGGAAAACGCCGTGCTAATGTGACTTCGAAAACACGTGTCTCGACCACGAAAACAGTTGGCAATAGAGACGCTATTTCATTGCACCAAAAAAACACTGACGTTCGATGGTATAGACGCGCCATCCGGTGGTCGCCGCAGCAACGTGCTTTTGCCTGCTTCGTAGCCGAGCGTTTCGTCGGGCGCGAGTCTTTCCGTGTATCTTATATAACATATCAAAGTACATGCGTAACTTACATAGATTAGATGACGCGCTTTAAACACTTAAATACTTTTAAAGCGCGTCACTAACCTACATAGGTTTGATGACGCGCTTTAAACACTTAAATACTTTTAAAGCGCGTCATCTAACCTATGTAGGTTAGTGACGCGCTTTAAACAGTTAAATACTTTTAAAGCGCGTCACTCTATATATAATGTTTCATTATGTATATATATATATATAAACGAGCTTGTAAAACGCGTCACGAACCCATGTGGCACCTCGTTTCGCGTGGAAAGTGTATGCGTGAACTATTTCGACATATATATTTGTCATTTATGCCTTCCAATACTCAAAATAACTGCTATATTTTCCAAACTTTCTTTTGTTAATAACTTTTTAACGAATAACGAGCGTCGGCTAAAACCTTCTGAAGGTCACTTGGGGTCATGACCTTGACAACATATATCAAGGTCATTGAAATCAGTGAGGTTGCCCTTAATCCAGACATTTACCAAATTTCAAATCAATCGGATAAAAATTGTAAGAATAGCGTTGCACGCAAATTTTAAAAAGTGCGTTTTGCGGAAGTGAGCCAGTACGCCGCCATTTTAAACAATTATGACTAATAAAATTTTTTTTTATTGTTAAGTATGTGTACAATAAAGTAGTTTATGTTTTTTTAAAAATAAAGCTATTCATTTGCCCACAAAAATTCCCAAATTTAGATATAACTTTAGGGCCTCAGGGGTGGCGTTACCCCTTAACGTAGAGGAGCAGTCGTGGGGTAGCAGCCTAAGTGCTAGGCGTGTGAACGAAGGATCCCGAGTTCGAGTCCCGGTTGGCTCCGTTAATTTTTCCCGTCGCTTACAATATCGTTTGAAAGGGCATAAAAAGAGAAAAATTTTTGCGCAAACCAAAGATCGATACGTTGACTCGTTCAGGAGTTATTTAGGGTCAAAAATTGGTTTTTTCGAACTTTGACCCTAAATAATTCCCGAACGGGTTAACGTATCGACCTCTGGTTTGCGCCAAAAATTTTTTATGCCCTTTCAAACGATATACTACAATATGTAGGGTTTCACTTAAAATTTTTTAGTACCTCAGGGGACACCGTCTCAAAAATTTTAAATGGCACCCCCTATATTGTAGTATATTTTGTTTAAAAAGGCATAAGAGAAAACAATTTCTGACGCAAACCAGAGGTCGATACATTGATCCGTTCGGGAGTTATTTAGGGTCAAAATTCGAAAAAGCCAATTTTTTACCCTAAATAATAACTATCTAAATAACGGGTCAACGTATCAACCTCTGGTTTGCGCCAAAAATTTTTTCTTTTTATGCCCTTTCAAATGATATACTACCTATAATATAAGGAGTCCCATTTAAGAAATTAAAGGTGATGTTCACGTGACCTTCAAACCACCATCCAAGGTCAAATTATTGCCATCATCTTATGTCCCTTTTGAAACAGTACAACTTTTGTCTGAAATGTTTTTCTGTATCTTCCATATTTTTCGAGATATTTGCCTGCGTCGATTAAAATGACCCTGTATATAAAGGGTGCTCGATTTAATCTGTCCAGGCTGATATCTCGGAAACTATCCAAGCTAGACGAAAAATCAAAAAAGGTCCTTTAGTGGCTTTACTTCGAGATGATTTTCTGGGCGATAGAATCAAACCCTTACGTACTGGATTTCGAGGGGGAAGAAGGGCTCAAATTTTCCAAATAAAAATTCCCTGCAGGAATAACACCAATCGATAGGACTTGAAAAGACGAATCCAACGACCTATATTTTTATATGCTTTATATATCGCGAAAAAGAATTCCCTTTTGACGTTTCAAAAATACTGTGAGCGCTAGTAACGTGCGCTACCGCGACGCGGCTACATACGTCAGTACCTTCTCGTAAGCAAAAATCCTCACATACTGGGATAAAAGGCGAGCCTGTGAGACACTTGGCTCTAATATTTTTCGTGATGCCCCCGAGATATCATATAGTGCAGAGATGGTAAAATCATAATGTAACCAGTATGTTCACTCAACCCTTTTTTGTAGTTTGCGCCGATCCGTACTGCGCATCGCCATTCGATCAATTAGAGGATTTTTGTATGTGTGGTAGTGCACAGTCGGTATGATGCCACAGATGCTTCAAGATTTTCGCACATTTGAGGTGAAGTATTGGAAAATCAGTGTGACACGCAGAGACGCTTGTATATTGGAGAAAATTTTGGATAATTTTGATAAGATTTTCCAAGCTAAATAAAAGCAGAAGTTATAACCCTGAAAACCAGGGCCCCTTTCAACCGTTGATACGCCGATGGTCCCCCCAGAAACATGTCGGAAAATCGGAAACCAATAGTTCAAAGGTGCCGACAGAGAGTAGATGAGACCGGGGCGAAGTCGTCATCATTTTTTCGGTGCCGATTTTTAACAACAAAACAAATAATTTTAGTAAAATGTGGTATACTGTTGTAAAGAGTGAACCCTTGGCTATAAAATTTATAACGACATTTTTCTACGTCGCTTTGTTCAACTGGTATAGAGTGAAAACGACAAAGGTGCAAAAATTGAAATGTCAAAATTGCCGGGGCGGAGTCGTCACTCAATTCTCGATTCTGAACTTTAAATGAAGATTCATATTTCCGATCATGAAAAATGATGGGATACATTTTATTAATTATTTTTTAATAAAAAAATGGAAACATTAATTAAAAACACGTGGCGTAAAATAATTACAAGAAAAGCGCACACACTTATGTGCCCTATGCTCGCACAAAATGCACTGTTTCTCGTCAGCTCTATTCTGTCATCTCTGAGCACACGCAACACATATTAGCCAAGTCCTCGCCGAAATTCGACCACTGCTGCTTCTTTGACTTTGATTTTCGCCCGAAGCCTCCATGATATAACTTGGTGACGACTTCGCCCCGGACACCGATTTTAAGTTTGATCGCTCATGAAATATTAGAAATCAACAAAAATAAAAAATTCACTGGATTCGTGTTCAGCATGCATTACTCTTCAGAATTAGGCCAGTCAAGTTACGGATTATTTAGGGCTTAAATCGAATTTGAATTCGAGCTCTTAATTTATATGCCATTCGATAGGAAATGGCACTGATAAAAACATATCAATTTTGTGGTTCGTCAACCCTGTTCGATTTTGCAAAAAAAACTAAAAACCATAAAAAATTGGCCCCTTTCGACCTCTTACTCGAAACGCTGCGAAAACCGTTTGAGATACAGCAAAATTGCACATAAACAATTTTGTAGAGAATTAAATTTCCTATAAAAAAGTTCAGGAAGGCATTTCTCTAAAATCAATAGCTTAGGCGTGAGTGGCGCCCGAAGTTGCGCGATCGAAAAGTGACTCTCGGCGAATTCGCAAGTTGCTCCGGTTAGTTGTAAAATTCAATATCGGTACTTCAGCATTGAATAAAAAATCTCCCAAAATTCAAGGCTTAACTAGCTATAATAGGAAAGCTATTTCTGGGATCAAACATTTTTTTATCGATAAATTCGAATTATGACAGCTATGTGACAAAACATTTTTTTTGTTCGATATTGTAACTTTGATCAGTCATATCTCGGAAAGTATTAATCGAATGATGATAAAAAAATTTCATTTTATAGGTAATTTTATTCTCTAAATATATTCAATCTCTTTATATTTCGCCGTAAGTGCAACCGTTGGCCTGCCAACTTTGAATCAAGACAACATTGTACCTTTGACAGAGATTTACGGTGTAAATAATTTGTTATTATTATTAATATTAGATATGCCTTGAATCGACTGTGCAAGTGGTAGGTCTCACGAATATTTCTAATTTTTTATGATTTTTCTTTTATTTTTAATTTATCAATTGTTATAAACAATTTTATCCGTATTTTGATAGTTGTTAAAAATGCTCTATATTTTTGCAAATTCAAACCTCTTCAGCAAAATAATTGAAAAAATTTCTAACCGTCCAAATTTACATTTTTTTTAGTTAATAAATGTTTAAACAATTATAAAAAAATTAATGGTCATTCTTTTTTATGGGTTTTTAAGCGCTACATTGTAGTATTATATTTAGAATTTTATTTTTAATTTCTCCCTGTTTTGTTAATTTATGTATTGTTATAAACAATTTCCGATAAACTTTGATATTTTATACCGATTTGTTTATTGTTTCCACATACAAAGAGGTTTGAATTTGCAAAAATATAGAGCATTTTTAACAACCATCAAAATATGGATAAAATTGTTTATAACAATTGATAAATTAAAAATATAAGAAAAGAAATTATAAAAAATTAGAAATATTCGTGAGACCTTCCATTTGCATAGTCGTTTCAAGGCATACCTAATAGGAAATTTAATTCTCTACAAAATTGTTTATGTGCAATTTTGCTGTATCTCAAACGGTTTTCGCAGCGTTTCGAGTAAGAGGTCGAACAGGGCCAATTTTTTATGGTTTTTAGTTTTTTTTTGCAAAAACGAGCAGGGTTGACGAATCACAAAATTGATATGTTTTTATCAGTGCCATTTACTATCAAATAGCATATAAATTAAGAGCCCGAATTCAAATTCGATTTAAAACCGTAACTTGATTGGCCTATCAGCAGAGAAAACAGCTCAGTGAGCGTTTAGTGATTATTGTTTTTGATTAGTACGTTCTCCTGGATCTATCAAAGGTCTAAAAGAATATTCCAAATCAGATAATCACTGCTTTCTTTGCTGAACATAACCTAGAATTTTTTAATGGAGAGGAGATTGCAAAGGAAATGGACGCTAAGCAATTTCTCTGACAATCTCGCTTTTAATCGCAACGTTATATCATGTGGAGGTGTTTATTGATTAGAGCTTATTGCATAAAATATATGTTATAACAATGTGGGTTGATGCACATGTGATGTGTTATTGTGCAATCTATATAAAAGTGACTATATTATAATAAAATGTTTTTTTGTTGCAATACAATTTTTTTGAAATTATAACTTTAAGTTTTATTAACATAAACCTTTCATTTATAAACCAAAATATAAAATATAAAGAACAAAAACATCCACAACATGATTTTAAAAGGCGACTAAAAGATGCCTAACGACAGATGTCTTTTAGTCATCTTATAAGTTTTGGCTATAAAACGACATTTAGTGCGGAACAAAAGGGACGCAAGTCATCTTTTAGTCGACTTTAAGCTCTAACAAAAAGACACTATATCAAAAATTTGTCATCTTTTAGTTCTCTTTTAGACATTTTTGTGTTCTCTGGGAACTAATTATTTCTGGACCTATGTTGATATAACTTTTTTTTTCTTCTCTAAGCACTAGGAATCCATTCCTCAAGTTTTGCCCACCATTTATGAAACACCCTGTATATTCTCTTCCTATCGCATTGCCTATTACATTATCTATTACATTACACGAGTTACCATTTTTCCTTTTGTGCTTTTTTTTATCACTTACATTTGCAACATATTCAATAATCCCACACAGCATACTTTATTCTGAGGATATCCCAAATTGTTCCAGATTTCTAATTGCGATCCCACGGATATCCCAGTATTAGTAGGTAGTGCCCGGGATATTCCAATAGGATATCAAGGCGGTGCATGACGGTAAAGCCAGCTCGTAAATAAATCTCAATTGAGGGCGAATATAAACAGGCTTCCGGCGAAGTAAAATCGCGACATCCGCGGGTCTTCGAACCTGGCAGAACGGCGCAAGGCTCAGCCTCACCCTTTTATGAAATTTACATCTAATTTATGCACGTAATTAAATAAATGGTCGCATTTAGCAAAATGTTTATTTTGCAACTTTTAAAAATTTTTTGAGCTGAGATTGGATTATTCTTTTAATTTGGAGGTAAATAATGTTAATAACAAAATTGAGAAGTTGAGTCGCCAACAAATAATTAACAATTAGCACAGGAGTTTTGTTCGACCAAACTGGCAATTTTATTATTCAAAAAACGCTACGTTTTAACCGCAAAATTCGGTCCTTTTCAAGCGTGTATAACTCACGAATATTAATTAGTTAGACATAGTTGCCAAAATACGCCGAATCTAAAAACTAAACATCGGATTTTGTAGAACGCGACAAACAGAATAAGTCAAGAAGCATTATATAAATCAAAAAACTTATATATTGGAGTGTTATTTCAAAAAATAAAAAACAGTTTCACTACATTTCCGTTGTCCGTAATTATATCAGAGGAACGAGTCCCTGTCGTGCGATGGTGAAATTGCGACTAACAAAAGAAAGGACGAAACAATAAACAGTGACTTCGAAATATAGCTGAAGTAGAGAGAGGGAAGCAGATGAGAAGGGGATATTACGTTTCCTTTATGATATGTTCATAGAGAGCATTGAAACCCTCCGTGTCCTTTTGCATATTAATGGTGTTGTCCGATTTTTTAATGAAGAACATCTCAGCTAATTCCCTCTTTCTAATCAGCCTTTCTTTGTGCATTATCTCTGGATTCCCCCAATCAAAGTCATGTCCCCGGGATATTCGATGTTCACTAACTACAGAGTGTTTGCCAGCTGGTTTTTTGATATCCTTCTGGTGTTCTTTCAGACGCGTGCAAAGATGCCTTTTTGTCTGCCCTATATATATGGCATTACAATCATTACAATTGATCTTATATACGATTTCCGTTTGTTTCAGATCATCGATTTTATCTTTACCACGTTTAATTAGGCAGTCCAATTTTTTGGGAATTGTGAATAGAGACATAATATGGCACTTACTCAGCGTGTGATTAATATTTTCGCTTAAACCCTTTATGTAAGGCAACGGCATGCACCTCTTTAAATCAAAATCTGTTTTGTCGTCCGTGGAGATGTTGTGTGGGGTATCACGTGTTTTTAAGAGATGTAACCTTTTTAAAATGTGTTTATTAATAATTTGTTTTGGAAAATTATTGTTATTTAAGATGTCTTTGACTATTTTGATATTATTGCTATGGAATCTTTTATCAGAAAGTAGTATCGCACGATCAACGAGACTAGTAATGGTATTCAACTTGTATTTTAAGGGGTGGTTCGAATAAAAATTTGTGTATCTTCCCGAGAACGTTTGTTTTCGATACCAATTCGTTAGCAGAGTATTGCCATTTCTTATGACAGTTGTGTCGAGGAAGTTAAAAGACCCGTTATTTTCAATTTCATATGTGAATTTAAGTCTAGGATGATAATCATTAAAAACTTTAAGTATCAAGTCCACATGTTTTCTCGGGACGACCGCGAAAATATCGTCCACATATCTGAAAAATACTGAGATGTTGAGATTTAAAAGATTCAAGCAATGTGTCTCTAGGTCGTCCATCACGATATCCGCAGTATCTGGAGATAACGGAGATCCCATTGGGCTACCGAAAATTTGTTCATATATTACCCCATTGAATACAAAACTCGTGGACGACAAAACCAGATCGATTGCATGTAAAAATTGTGGTAAAGTGAGATCAGTTTTTTTGGAAATGTGGAACCACCTCTTTTCGATACCCCTCAAAACCAAGTCCTTCGGTATGTTTGTAAATAAAGCTGTGACATCTAAAGGAAACGTAATATCCCCTTCTCATCTGCTTCCCTCTCTCTACTTCAGCTATATTTCGAAGTCACTGTTTATTGTTTCGTCCTTTCTTGTTAGTCGCAATTTCACCATCGCACGACAGGGACTCGTCCCTCTGATATAATTACGGACAACGGAAATGTAGTGAAACTGTTTTTTATTTTTTGAAATAACACTCCAATATGTAAGTTTTTTGATTTATATAATGCTTCTTGACTTATTCTGTTGGTCGCGTTCTACAAAATCCGATGTTTAGTTTTTAGATTCGGCGTATTTTGGCAACTATGTCTAACTAATTAATATTTGTGAGTTATACACGCTTGAAAAGGACCGAATTTTGCGGTTGAAACGTAGCGTCTTTTGAATAATAAAATTGCCAGTTTGGTCGAACAAAACTCCTGTGCTAATAATGTTAATGTCTAGGTGTAATGTCTATGCAATGTTCTTGCAACATTTCTGTGCTGTATGAAATAATTAATACATCTTGCGATATTTCTTGATCTGCCTGAAATATCCTCCGAACGTCGTCTAAGATGTCTGTAAGATAATATAACCGGACACTTGTGCATCTGCTGGATATCCACTGGACATCTGAGGCCATCTTGGGCCTCAGAGAAAAATGTCCTACGGTTATTGAGATATCCCAAAATGTCTGTAAGACGTCCCTCAGATGTGCTGCGTGGGATGTGATCACGTTTGAATAAAATAGTAGTTGAAAGACAAAAAGTATATATTGTGATATGGGAAAATGGATACTGACTGTATCTGTCGTATATTTAAGTAAAGGACTAGAAGAAACCTCTTCTTAAATATAAATCTAAATTTGCTCTCTTGATATTATAACGCGTGCCCATACAGCACACTTGTCCAAAAGCGGGACATAAGACGTCTAAAAGATGTTAAAAAGATGTCTTATGTCCCGATTTTGGACATGGTGCTATCTGGATGTATATTTACATCTCGTTCGATACGAATGTCATTAGATTTATATATGTACAACATAATGACTGAACATTTGACGTTGTTCAACGCTAAATGAATAGTCAAAGGACACAGGTTCTTAACTCCGGAATGGCTCGAAAACTTTTAGCTTCCGTAATTCTCTCTTCCCAATTTAAAATTGTGATTATATCAAGGTGATATATTTCATATATCATCAAACACGAACTACCAAACATTGCATTTTTTCTTGGGATTCATCGGCGAGTCTAACGGACAGTCGAAAGCCTTGGCAAAGTCTTCGCTGTTTGACAAAGGGCCCAGCACTCGTACCGATCCGGGCGAATGTACACTGCTACGGATCTTCGTAAGAGCGTCTTCCGGTCTCATAGAACCACACCAGATTTGTGCATAGTTGAGAAAGAACAACTGATCGTGCGTGAGGTTCACTCCCGGCAACAACGGTTCTTCGCCGTGAATAAAAACCCATTTCTTGTAAGCCTGTTTGATGAAGAGAAATTATTATTAACATTAAGCATGCTTTCAACACTAAAATTTAAAAATTTTATATCTTTAGATGTACTTTCAGTTAAAATTTTTCCAAAATGTACAATACGTAGAATATCTTGGTTCTCTTTGAAACTTTTGGTGTTTCTTAGGACATTGACTTGCAAATAGCGTATTTTTTTTTAATTACCCTGAAAGCCTGCTTGAGACCACCGTTATCGGCAATATTCTCTCCTTGAGTCATCCTACCGTTGATGTACAGATTCACTTCCTGCAATTTATACCTAGAGTACTGGTCCACGATGCACTGCGCTCTTTCACGAAACGCCTTAATAGTAGCATTGTTCCACCATTGCATTAGATTGCCGTCTTTGTCGAATTGACGACCCTTATCGTCGAAACCATGGGTGATTTCATGACCGATTACTACACCGATGCCGCCATAATTCAAGGATTTGGGAAAGTGTTGAGAGTAAAAAAGCGGTTGTAGAATGCCCGCAGGGAATACTGAAATGTCAAAACAATAATTACTACTATTACAAAATAATAATTACTGCTGTAAAGACTTTTTAATCGACACTACTGGTTATCATTATAATCGTCATGACAATACGACTATTGGTTTTGGTCAAATTAATCGTCAAGACTTTTCGACCATAGGTTTTAGTCCTTTTAAATTTTAATTTTGATGTTTATATGTATATCCTTATTTAAAATTTCTGTGTAAAGAATTCATTGCGAAAAATATTAACTCAAACGGAGTTCGAACCTGGAACTTCCGTCATTCCGCATGTCGTACCAATTTGATAAAGCATGTGGTAATATTTATCGCGATAAAACGTATTAAGGTGAATAGACAATAATAAGATTGAACAGTGATTATTTGGTCAATGGTGTATAATCAGTCTTTACTGTTTTGACGAAGTAAATGTTACTTTGTACTAGTAATGACTCATATATAAGCAAAAAAAAAAATTTGCCACAACTAATATAATGATTCGTATATGAGCATCATGAATAGTTCGCTAATTATGCATATTAAGACCCCACTCGCCAATGACCTTGACCTTGACATATGTTGTCAAGAAAGCTAAATAATATGTGCTGCGTATGCTTGGAGATAATAGAAAACAGAGCCGATGAAAAACAGTGCATTTCGTGCAGGCGTAAGGCACACAACGAGTGCGTGTGCTCGTCAGACTCTGTTTTTACATGCTTTAACTGTTTCAGTGACACTGATAGCGAAAAAAATAGATTTTCTTGAAATTATTTTCCGCTTTTCACTAAAAAACAATGAATAAAGTATCCTATTATTTTTTATGATCAAAATTATGTATTTTTATTTAAAATCCAGTCCGAGAATGAAGTGACAACTCCGCCCCGGGAATTTTGAAATTTCGATTTTTGCACCTTTGTCATCTTTACTCTATACCAGTTAAACAAAGCGACATAGACCAAAAATGCCTATATAAATTTTGTAGCCAAGGGTTCACTCTTTACTATTATATTTCACTAAAATGATTTATTTTGTTGTTAAAAATCGGCACCGAAAAAATAAGGCCGACACACACTTCGCCCCGGTCTCCCCTATATATATACATATATATAGATATATAAAGCATTCCATGTCAAATCACCGAGGATTTTCCTCGACCATTTTTTATTTGGCGGAAAATTTTTTGTTTTTATACTAAATGAAAGTAGCTTCCATGATTTTTTTTATATTTTTATCTCTACCCATACTTAAGTTATGGATAAAAAAATGCAGTTTAAAATTTCAAATGCCTGTAACTTTAAAAATAAAAAAGATATTGTAAAAAATGGGGTAAGGGAGACCGAGGCAAACTCGACACCGGGGCAAACTTGACACTAGGCTTTTTGCCAATTTAAATCTATCATAGAAACTTGCCTTTCCTACTGTAAATGCGTCTTTATGTGCCAGTATTATCAATAGAATTTGATGACATTCTGAGTTACGGTGTAATTTTTAGCGTGACATAAGCGTTTTTGATAGTGAAAAGTAATTTTTTATCGAGCTTTACTCTTGCGAACCTATATGTAAGTGGGCGAAACTTCCGAAAACGTCCATGCTCAGATTCAGGTCAAACTTTGTAAATAGGTTCCTTTTAGATAAAAAAGACATATAGGGGAGACCGGGGCCTAATCGTCAGTTTTTTTTCGGTGCCGATTTTTAACAAGAAAATAAATAATTTTAGTTAAATGTGGTATACCACTGTAAAGAGTGAACCTTTAACTACAAAATTTATATAGGAAATTTTTATCTACGTCGCTTTGTTTAACCGGTATAGAGCAAAAACGACAACGGTGGAAAAATTGAAATCTCAAAAATGCCAGGGTTTAACCGTCACCCCCCCGGGGTTTATCCGTCACACTGCATTTTCAATACATATACATACATCTAATCCTGAAAAATGATAGGATACATTTTAATAATTGTTTTTTAAGAGAAAAATATAAAAATTTATTAAAAAATAATTGTTTTACCTATTCCATAAAACATTTTAGGCACGTGAATACAGATCCTGACAAGCGCACGCATGTGTTGTGTGCCCTACGCTCGCACGCAATGCACTGTTTCCCATATGCTCTGTTTATTGTCAACTTCTTTGAGCACACGCAACACGTATTATCCAAGTCTTCGTCAGAATCCGACCGCTGCTGCTTCCTTGATTTTGATTTACGCCCACTGCTCGTCGAAGGCTGCGGTTCTGTTTGTGTGGCTTTTATTTATTTTATCTTTTCTCACCGCAAGAACTGCCTTCTTGAGTTGCTCCTTGTCGACGGGAATCGACGGAGTCCTCGCGCCGATTCCTCGACGCGCCGACGACGACACGTCGTCGGAATCGCTCCGTCAGGACCCAGGGATTCTGTGATTTACGTCGCTTTGTACGGAGCAACGACGACGACGACGACGACGACGACGACCACCACCACCACCACCACCACCACCACCACGACCACCACCACCACCACCACCACCGACACCACCACCACCGACACCACCACCACCACCACCACCACCGACACCACCACCACCACCACCACCACCACCACCACCGACACCACCACCACCACCACCGACACCACCACCACCACCACCACCACCACCACCACCACCACCACCACCACCACCACCGACACCACCACCACCACCACCACCACCACCACCACCACCACCACCACCACCACCGACCACCACCACCACCACCACCACCACCACCACCACCACCACCGACACCACCACCACCACCACCACCACCACCGACACCACCACCACCACCACCACCACCACCACCACCACCACCACCACCACCACCACCACCACCACCACCACCACCACCACCACCACCACCACCACCACCGACACCACCACCACCACCACCACCACCGACACCACCACCACCACCACCACCACCACCACCACCGACACCACCACCACCACCACCACCACCACCACCACCACCACCACCACCACTACCACCACCACCACCGACACCACCACCACCACCACCACCGCCACCACCACCGACACCACCACCACTACAACGGCGGCGACAATGACGCCGAGACGATGCGGCAAACGCTGGACGATGCTGTCGCACGCGCGACTGTCACTGACACAACGACCAACAACGACGATTTACCGCGGCCGGGAGTCGGAACGATCTACAGCGCGCGCGGCATGTCAACTCTCGCGCGGAAATCGCGGGATCTCAGAGCCGTGCCGTGCCTCGCCGTACCTCGCCGACGTGCCGTGAGCGTGAGCGATCTCGAAAACAACGGTCCGCCATCTTTTCGGTCGGCCAAAACACCCGTTTTGCGACGATACGTGCGTACCATTTCCCTCCTACACAAACTGACGCACGTGCAAGGGAAGACAGAATCACGCTCGAGGGAAACCTAACCTGAAATCGCCGTGAGCCGAAGTCGTGCGCCCGGCGCGCCACAGTGACGAGACTGACTTATAAACCCCGGGTGCTTACTGACGGATAAGTCCCAAGCACAAGTTTCAGGTTTGATCGCCCACGAAATATTAGACATCAACGATAATGAAAAAACTACACTGGATTCGTGTTCAGCATGCATTACTCTTTATAATCACGTACTTTGAGATTTGGAGAGCAAATATTATTGCAGATATTACAAAATTTCCACGCGCAGAAAATTTCATTTTTACCTTCCGAAAACACGTTTGCCCTCGTAAAAATCATAACACGAACAGATAACCTGCCGAAACTTCGTTGGTCACATGGGTACCATAAGCAGCGTTTACAATGTTAATAGCGAGTTCGCACAATATACAGGTTCCGAGATATTTGATTTGACGGTTCAACCCCGGCGACGGTTAGGCCCCGGTCTCCCCTACCAAAAAAATTTTTTGCGACTCCAAAGTTTAGCAACTTTTTAAATATTTTTTTACATCACTTTTTCTTATGTCCTATGTATTATTGTACAATCATTTTAAATGTTTATCCGAGAAACACGTTTGCATACAGCTCTTGTCGTGAGCGAACTAACTCCAGTATATTACAAACCAAAACAGTTCTCAAGTAATGTAAACAACCATAAAGTCATACCTGTCAAAGTCATAACATAAACATCATTGGCGAAACTTCAGAAAATCAGAAACGTTGTAAACCCATGTGACAACTTGTCTCGCGTGAAAAGTGTATGCGTGGAGGCAGTAAGTTTCGCCCCCCCTGGGGGGCTCCACTATTGTTAAACTAGACACATAGTGTGCCTTCAAAGTACATGTATGGGCTTTCCACGCGTGGAAAGTAGTAAACCCATGTAGCACCTCGTTTCGCGTGGAAAGTGTATGCGTGGAGGCAGTAGGTTCCGCCCCCTGCGGGGGGCTCCACTATCATTAAACTAGACACATAGTGTGCTTTCAAAATATATGCGTGGGCTTTCCACGCGTGGAAAGTTGTAAATCCATGTGGCACCTCGTTTCGCGTAGAAAGTGTATGCGCGGAGGCAGCAAGTTAAAAATGTTAAAAAAGTTGTGGCTTATGACAAATGTGTGCGCACGTCCGATCGCGAATTTACTTGCATAAATTGTTTTTCAGACATGAGTTTAGATGAAAATAATTAAAAATTCAACAATTTTTGTACTCATTATTTCCAATGAATGTTTTACTTAATTCCGAATTTTTATACTTTCTAAATACACGATAAACAATGTATTTTTAGTTTTAAACAATAAAAAACAAGTTCCAGATCAAATTGTATCGATCAGGCAAAGTGTCGAGTTTGCCCCGGCATTTTTCAATTTGAAAATTTGTCTTCACGTCACTTTTCCTTTCCTGGGGGCAAAACTAAGCGACGTACAAAATTTCCGTAAGTAAATTTGAACCTGAAGGAACAGTCATGGGTCTACTTTACACCGTTAAATCGGTTGGTACGCGCATCAAGTTTATGCGGACTAAACATTTGATACGTCCCTGTTTACACCGTTCCATCTCACAACAGGTTAGATTAGGTTTTTAATCCAGATAAAGTCCAATGTTTTCGGTAATGGAATGATGAGTAATTCTGTGTAAAGTGTCAGTCGATTTATAGTGAAAGTAACGAAAAGTAATGGAGAAAAACGCAGAACATTTATAGCGTCATTTACAGTGTTACTCGAAATTTTAAATATGCAGCAAAAAGCCAGGAAAAAACGTCTGAGGAATATGATGAAACGTATGAGGATGAGATTGAGAAAATTATGCCTTCAACAGAGGAATGAATTATTTGTACAATGGAGTCAAATGACCGATCCGATATCACCGACCCTTACTTTAGATGGTATTCAATACTGAAGAAGAATGTGGACCAAAAAGAGGAGTAATGATTTTTGGTAAAGAATCGTAGGAGAGCATTTCACTCTGTCAGAATAGCTGGCCACTTTTCGAATGTCGAAAGAAACTTTCACAATGCTTTGCGACATTATTCGAACTGTACTAGAACCCAAGCCACTTTTCCTGGTAGCCTTTATCCAGACAGCCTTTATCTGTCGAAAAGCAGGTCGCAATAGCTCTGTATAAATTAGCAAGTTGTGCCGAGTACAGAGTCGTTGGTGATGTGATGGGTGTTCACAAATCGACAGTTCGAAAGTGCTTATTTAGAGTGACCATGGCCATCAACAACGTCATGGTACAAGATAACATATTTATGCCTTCTGAAGATGAAGCCCAGTTCATATCGCTCCAATTTAAAAAAAGAAGCTTTATTCCACAATTGATTGGGTGTATTGACGGAACACACATCCCAATTACCGCACCACATGAAGGTTATCGAGACTTTGTGAATAGGAAAGGATGGACATCATATAATGTAATGGCTGTTGTCGACCACAATGGAAGGTAAGCGTGAAAAACTGAGCTTGGAAAATACCGAAATCTAAAATTATTAAATTATCTGTTATATTAGGTTCAGAAATGTTGTAATAAAACATCCTGGGAGTGTGCACGATGCTGTCGTATTAAAAAATAGTAGCATATACAAGAATGCACAGACCATTATTCCTCAGGTAAATGTTAAATTTTTTTGTTCGACGTAAGTTTGATGGTATTTTTATATGTAATACTAATATAATATATAAATTGTAGACATCTAAAAACATCGATGGTGTCGATATACCGTACATGATTGTAGGTGACCCGGCTTATCCTATGTTATCGTGGCTCATCAAAAGCTATTCAGGCACGTTATCAGCAGAAGAACAGTCTTTTAATGTGTATTTGAACTCTGCACGAGTTTCAGTGGAAATGACATTCGGTCGGTTAAAAGCTAGATGGAGAATTTTATGCAAAAAACTGGATTGTGCTTATACGTTTTGTCCACAAATCATTCTTGCTTGTTGCACGTTGCACAATTTTGTAGAAAGTCACAAGGAACGGTTTTTTACTGAATGGTTAGACGAAGTGTCCAACAGTGATCAGTTGTTTCCTCAATCAATAGCTGTACAAAATCGTAATAGAGATTGCGTACCTGGTATAGCAGTGAGAAACCACTTAAAACAGTATTTGGGAGCCAGTTATCCTCTGCGGAAAGCTCTCATCCGATAGTGGATATCAATATTATTTTCATGTGTATATTCGAATTAAATAATATAATTTTGACATTTTTTTATATCTTTTATTTCTTTAATTTGTACATCTTTTTGTATGCAACATTATTACAGCTTTTATATGTGTACAGTACACCACATATTTTATTATAAAATATTCGAAGTTTGTCTCATAAACCTACCACTAATTCACAGTTGTAGTAATTATCATAATTAATGATAATTATTCGCATTTATAATTGATCGCATTTTGAGATCAATGGAAAAATATTTATATTTCCCGCATACACAACAAACTATTTATTTAATTAATGATTTATATTATATCTATAAATAAAAACGACTTTAAGAACTTGTAAAGAACAAAGTAACTTTTTGGAAATTATATCACAAGTTAATAAACAACTTATAATTATTAATTCATCTTGTACCTATAAATTAATAAAAAAGTAAATTATAATGAAGCAACTTTTTGAAATTAACATTTTTAAACGAAAGTAACATAATAATAAAGGTACTTTTTAAACAAAATTAACATTTTGTGTAGGAACACGGCACCATAACTTCTAACTAGAAATAATCTCTAATATAGGGGAGACCGGGGCTAAACAGTCCGTTTTTTTTCGGTGCCGATTTTTAACAACAAAATAAATAATTGTAGTTAAATGTGGTATACCACTGTAAAGAGTAAACCTTTAGCTACAAAATTTATATAGGAAATTTTTGTCTATGCCGCTTTGTTTAACCGGTATAGAGCAAAAACGACAACGGTGGAAAAATTGAAATCTCAAAAATGCCGGGGTATAACAGTCTGCACTGCATTTTCGATACATATACGTACATCTAATCCTAAAAAATAATAGGATACATTTTAATAATTGTTTTTTAAGAGAAAAATATAAAAATTTATTTAAAATTTTTATGCGAAACATTATTAAAAAATAGTTACGAGGGTTCCTCTTTCCGCAGAAGTCACTCGCCCGACTTGTTTCACTCCTCGACGTCCGATGACTCTATTCGGTGTCTGAACGGTTGTAATTCCCGTCTCATCCATATTCCATATGCAGTGAGCCCGAAAATGTCTTGGAAATGCACCCGGACTGCTTACTGACCGATTAGCCCCAAACACAAGTTTCAGGTTTGATCGCCCACGAAATATTAGACATCAACGATAATGAAAAAACTACACTGGATTCGTGTTCAGCATGCATTACTCTTTATAATCACGTACCTCGAGATTTGGAGAGCAAATATTATTGCAGATATTACAAAATTTCCACGCGCAGAAAATGTAACTTTTACCTTCCGAAAACACGTTTGCCCTCGTAAAAATCATAACACGGCAGGTAACCTGCCGAAACTCCGTTGGTCACATGGGTACTATAAGCAGCGTTTACAATGTTAATAGCGAGTTCGCACAATATACAGGTTCCGAGATATTTGATTAGACGTATTTACCCCGTAGACGTTTTAGCCCCGGTCTCCCCTATCTTAAATATTTAAAACTGCAAAGTCTTCATATTATTCAAATTCGGTTATTGCGTTTCATAATAAAAGTTCTGTACTTTCGTATTTGGTTCCTTGCCTTCTTTCATAGGAGATTGAATGATTGTAGAGGTGGAAAGAGGTTCTGTATAATTCAATTGTAAAAAAGAAAATTTTTAATTTAATTTTTATTGACATCAAACTATATCATTAATTTTCATCCGGTGAAATCGAAACTCTCATTAAATAAGTATGCAGTGGCTTTTCTTTTTAATGACTTTTGAATAAGTTTACATATTTATACGATCTTTTCTTGAGTAATTCTTTTTATATAAAGAGCTTTTTATAAATACAATTATTGTAAGAACTACTACGTCAATATAGAGGGGTAAAAACCAGAGTGGTGTAAGTCAAATTTTTTTAAATATTTTCTCGTGTGCATAGATGCAATCTGTACAATATATAAATTGCATCTATGCACACGAAAAAATATTTAAAAAAATTTGACTTACACCACTCTGGTTTTTACCCCTCCATATGTAGTCCGACCTTTCGGAGATACATGTATACATGTATGTATGTATGTATGTGGTATACATGCGTGTATTTTTGCCAACAAATACACTTTGAGACTTTCGAGAGATCTTCGATACATTCGCGTATCAATTTAAAGTGCCTTTTTTTAGAAAGAATATTTTATTTTAAATGAATACATACATACTAAATAGTAAGTACTTAAATATTAGTAATTTATTTCAATTATAAATTATTTATTTACTAATATAATTAATAGATAACTATTTAATAATATAATAAATAAAATATTTGTAATCAAAATAAATCACTGTTTCACTTTTTCAGACCAACAAAATCAAATGTTTTATTAAATTTGCATACACTAGTTTTAATGTTGTGACACGATTAATTATTAGAAAAATTAACAAATGGATTTACCGGAATAAGTTTCAGCGGCTTCAAGGTGCTTTGTGGGGAACGAGCAGATATTTGAGGTCTGATACCCTGCATACTGTTAGTAAATGCAGCCAGAATCAAGCCTGTTTGCTGACTTTGAAATTTTCGCTCTTTTTCTAACTCCTCTTCTTCCCACTTTCTCTGCTCCATCATCTCGTCATGGACCATTTGTTTTTGGAGTTCCATCTTGTTTGTAATGCTGTTGAGTAATTTTTTTTGGTTTTCCAACCACTTGTCAGTATGACTCTGCAGCATTACTTCATAACTTTTTCTTCCTAAATATAAAATTTACGTACTATAATACGTATGTACATATGTAAATTAATAATTATATATCTTCTAGCCCTATATCATTGGTTGTACTCTTATAAATCTTCAAATATGGACTAATAGCGTAGAGCGTAGTTGCAAATTGTGATGTCATCTCTCAAATAGAAATACTTAATAAGGCTGTAATAATAAACATTTTATTTATACCAGAAGTTTTTGTTTGTTTCTGTTTTTGGCTGGTGGGACTTCATTTTCCTTATCTAACATTTCATCAGTCTCTTCAGCAGTTGTACAATTTATTGAATAATTCTCGTTATTAACTAAAATCAAATAAATAATAATATTAAGTCGAATAATTGATGGTACCAATTTGTATTTTCATACTTAACTATATATAATTGCATTAAATAAATATATATTACCTTCTTCCTCATTTATTTCAGCGGTGTCTATTCCTACTTGATCATCGCTGCTGCTAGCTAGGGCACTTGGCCTGCCTCCATATAATATATCTAACTCGTTGTAGAATGGACACGTTGAGGGAGCAGCACCACTGACATTATTATTTCTTTTACATTTGAAATATGCTGCTTTCAAATTTTTTAATTTTAATTTTATTTGCTCGGCTGTTTTTTCATAACCTTTTACCTGCATTTCGGGTACCAGTATTCGGAAAATCTCTACATGCCGATTGTCAGTGGACCGCTCGACGTTTTCGCGGTGCGCGCCGTGGAAAGTACAAAAATGAGTACACGAAATAACAGTCAGTCCTTTTTATTAAAGTGGGTTACACTGGACTTCGCACTCGCGATTTCGCACTCGCTACATTCCTCCGTTTTCTCGACGTCAATCATGTATCGCGTGCGAGTTATGATGGCTCACTGCCGTCCCGGACGGAGCAGGCGAGGGATCGCGGCCGGAGCTTCGCGTCGAGGAATTCGGTGACGTGAGAAACGCTCGTTGGCTCCAAATCGTCTATTGGTCGCGGTGCTTGCGATCACGCGAGAAACACCTGTGCCGTTTGCTCGAAAACACACAAAAAAAGGGGGGAGGAAACCGTCGCGATTTGGAGCTTTTCAAGCGTTCTCGAATAATGCTTGCTGTCTCGTCGAAGTTCGAGAATTTTCAGCTCGCATTTATTCAATTCTCAACATGCCGCCCGCCTCGCATTCGACGGAATGCGAAACGAACGGGGGTTGACAAGGTCGCATAGAGGAGCGTGGGAACGTCTTGGTTCAAAGCGTTATATACAATATATACATTTGAGAACTTAACCTATTTTTACAATGTCCTTAAATCTAATGAAAAACGAACGAGCTTAATTCTAACGGGATTTCGCGGTTCCCGGCGGACTGATAGACGCGGGCAACCGACAGATCTGGGTTATTGGTCGTTTTAGCTCGGAATTGGCGGTGCGTAATGTGACGACGCGAACGCGACCGTCAAGTCCGGGATGGACCTGCTGAATCCTTGCGAGTTCCCACTTTGAAGGAGGGAGTAGGTTACTCTTAAGTAAAACTAACTCGTCAACCTTCGGATTATCGTGAGATTCGGTCCATTTCACGCGCTGTTGCAATGAATGTAAATAGTCCGACGACCAAGAACGCCAGATCTGTTCGAGCATTAATTGTACGTGTTGCCATCGCGACAACCGATTCGCATTGATTTCGAGGACGGATTCCTCCGGTACGCTCGTGAGCGGTCGGCCGATAAGGAAATGACCAGGTGTCAAAGCGGTATAATCGGACGGATCGTCGCTAAGTGGAGAGATCGGTCGCGAGTTCAAGCAAGCCTCTATCTTACATAAAAGCGTAACGAATTCGGAGCGAGACAGAGTGCGAGCACCAGTCACTCGCCTGAGATGGTGCTTAAAGCTCTTCACTCCAGCCTCCCAAAGCCCGCCGAAATGTGGTGCCGCAGGGGGCACGAAATGCCACCGTACGCCGTCGTTAGCGAGAATTTCCTTAAGGGAGGGGTTGTTCACAAGCGCGCGGAAGCTGCGTTGGAGCTCGCGGTCAGCACCCACAAAATTCGTGCCATTATCGCTGTACATGTCCGATGGCAGTCCGCGGCGACTGACAAACCGTTGAAATGCCGCGAGGAATCCATCGGTGGAGTAATCCTCCACACTTTCGAGGTGGATCGCCTTAGTGGCGAGACAAACGAACACCGCGACGTAGTGTTTGCTCCCCTTTTGGCCGCGACCGACAACGGGGGTAATGTTCATAGGTCCGGCGTAATCTATGCCCGTGTGAGAGAACGGAGGAGCAGGATTTACTCGGGGACTCGGGAGATCACCCATTAATTGCGTCGGAGTTTTCGCGGAATGTCGAACGCATGTAACACATTTATGAATGTGAGATTTGATCATGCTTCGCGCGGAAATTAACCAATAATTTTGACGGAGACATCTAAGCGTGAGTTTAGTCCCTCCATGGAGAGAGCGTCGGTGTGCTTGATCGATCAAAAGTTCGGCAATATGATGTCTAGCAAGTATGACGGGGTGTCGCTCATTGTAACTCAGCGCGGAGTTTTCGAGCCGCCCGCCAAGCCGGATTAATTTATCTTTCCCGATAAAGGGGTGGAGAGAGCGTAAGGAACTTGATCGCGATACAGCGGCGTGAGCGTTCAAAGCCTTCAAGTCATCCGAAAAACAAGTCGCTTGTGCCGATCGAAGCCAAAAGACGGAGGCTTCCTGAATCTCCTCTGCGGTCAAGGGAGACTTGACGATCACCGAAGAGGCGACTTTATTTTTTAAGTTCCGAACGAAACGCCGAATGTACGCGGTAATACGAAGAAGTCGGATCCAGCTCGAGCAGGAGGTGGGCAGATCCCACTCAGGAGCTGAATCGACGAGATGAACGGTAGCTTTACGCGCTTCGGAAGATACCGTTTGTAAAATGTCCTTTTCAGTCGGAGTCGGGGGGATCGGCCACGAGGCCGTGGTCGAGCTAAGCCACCGGGGCCCCGACCACCATAATTCATGATTGACGAGATCGGCGGCAGTAAAGCCGCGCGACGCGCAGTCGGCAGGATTTTCCTGGGAGCGAACGTGTTGCCAACGTACGGTCGGAAGGCGCGTCTGCACCTCGGAGACGCGGTTCGCGACATAGGAATTCCAGCGGGATGGATGTTGTAGAAGCCAAGCTAATACGATTTGGGAATCAGTCCATCCAAATAAGAGAGCTCGCATCAAGCCCGTGGTGTTTCTTACCCATTCTATTAATCGAATTAATAGAACGACGGCGTTAAGTTCCAAGCGTGGAACGCTAACGGTTTTCAATGGCGCGACTTTCGTTTTGGCCGCGAGGAGGATGACTTGAATGTTAGAGGGAGAATGCACGATTCGGAGGAAAACTACAGCGGCGTAAGCGCGAGTGGAGGCGTCCGCGAAGCCGTGCAATTCAACATCGATTTTATCTTGACGCATCCCTGTCCATCGAGGAATGCGTATTTTGCTAATATTAGGCAAGTCTGAAACGTAATTGATCCACTGATGCAGAAGATCATCGGGGATGGGAGCATCCCAATCAATTTTACGGAGCCAGAGCTCCTGCATCAACATCTTGGCCGCGATGACTATCGGTGACGCCCAGCCGAGGGGGTCATACAGCTTTGCAATAAACGATAAAACGGAGCGCTTAGTATGAACTGTCACGGCGTATGGCGAAATTACGAAACGAAACGAGTCATCGCGCGGAGACCAAGACAGGCCGAGGACCTTGAGCGTGTCATCGTGGTTGATCGGATAGTCCGAGGATTCCCGTTGGTCCTCTGGAATATCCGTCAAAAGTTCGGCTGAATTCGCGGCCCATTTTCGCAGGGGGAAACATCCGCGATTCATTATGCCCACGAGTTGCTTGCGCTTCTCGAGCAGAGACAGAAGGTCGTCTGCTCCGAAAAGAACATCATCGACGTAGGTCGACTCTTCGATTATATTGACCGCGTCGGGGAAGTCTTTACCTTCGTCGCGAGCTAATTGGATAAGGGAGCGCTGTGCGAGAAAAGGCGAAGGTTTTTGCCCGTAGGTCACGGTGAGTAAGCAGTAAAGCCGAATCAACAGACTGTCGGGGGGGCGCCAAAGAATTCGTTGATAGTCCGCGTCATCCCGATGCACGAGTATTTGTCGGAACATTTTAGCAATGTCAGCCATGTACACGTACCGAAAGAGTCGCCAGCGCAGGATTATCGCGGCGATGTCTTGTTGAAGTTTAGGTCCCGCCATTAGAAAATCATTGAGCGAGGTTTTGTCGGTCGATTTGCTAGAGGCATTAAACACGACGCGTAACTGGGTCGTTGTACTCGATTCGCGTAAAACAAAATGATGCGGGATGTATATCGGGGGGTAAGGGGGGCGCTCGTCCGCCCGCACCGACTCCATGTGCCCCATCGATTCGTATTCTCTTAAAAAATCGTGATACTGCGCGGCGATTTCTGGTTTCCGCGCGAGTCGGCGCTCCATATTGGAGTACAGGAAGGAAGCCTTTCGGAATGTGTCGCCGACGCGAGGGGGGCCGTTTTTGAACGGCAAACGCACAATGTAGCGTCCTTGTGAATCGCGAGAATGAGTCGTCGCAAAATGCTTCTCGCAACGTTCGTCCTCTTCGGTGAGAGGAGTTCGAGAGGGGATACGTTCGTCCTCCCAAAAACTTTGAATTAAGGAATTCGTATCCTCGCAGGATACGCAACTCAGGACAGAAGCGGACTCTCCGGCCGGGCGCGCAGGGCCGGCGGGACCGGAGAGGATCCATCCGAAAATTGTAAGCTGGCCCGTCGGAGTGCCGACCGGGCCCTGACGTAGACCGTCGAGTAGCAGAGACCCGTATAAATCCGCGCCGATTAATACATGAATCGGGTGATTACATGAGGGATCAGGATCTGCTAAAGGTAAATCGCGTAGATGTGGCCACATTGCGGCCGGCTTCTGTTGAGAGGCTGTATAAGAAGTGATTCTTTGATATACGTAACCCGAGAAGGGAAATATCGGTCCCTGTTTGTCGCAGGGCGCGAGAGCAAGATTAACTTGTGACCGCGCGACTCCATTAAATTTTTCTCCAAAACAATGTATCTTCAACGCGGCACGATGACGCCTGGTTCGCATCGTCTGACAAAGAGATTCTGATATGAAACTGTATGTCGAGCCTTGATCTAGTAGTGCACGTACTTTAAATGTGCGGCCCTCGATTGTACTTAAACTAACATACGCAGTGGCGAGAAGTACATGAGGCGGTTGTTTCACAAAATCTCGAGTAGCATGCACGTTTTGAACGAACGCTGAGGGCGCGGCCGGTGACTCGGAGGCAGCGGCGACTGACACAGCTGACGGATCTGAGGACGGCGAATTAATCGCGGAAAGCGTACTTTTAGTACCAGTTTCCGTACCCTCGCGGTGAAGCAGCGAATGGTGAGCTTGGTGGCATTGATTGCACCGTCCTTTACTCGGACAATTGTTTGAAAAATGCTCGGTTCTCAAACAATTAAAGCAACATTTATGCTGTCGCGCGGCGAGTCGACGCTGCTCGACCGACAGACTTAGAAATTTATTACACTTTGCAAGACCGTGGTTTCCGGAACAACGGACGCATTTGACGGGCGAAACCGTATTCACCGAAGCACGAGCTCTATTACCGCGCGCACTATTTGACGCAGATTCGGATTGCGAAGGGTAATCCGCGAGACCGCGAATGCGAAGAGTCATGAAGTCATGAATCTCTTTATACGTAGGGTACGCATCCGTGTTGCCTCGTTTAAGATTCCATTCATTGCGCGTTCGCGGACTGAACTTTTGCGAGATAATATAAACTAGGAGGTCGTCCCACATATCGACCGGACGATCGAGATTCGTTAACGCGGCGAGAGATGCGGACACACTATCGCGAAGTTTTTTCAACTTGGTCACGTTCTCGTTTTTCATTTTCGGTAAGTCGGCGAACGAATGGATATGCGCGTGAATAATCGCGTTGCGGTTGTCGTATTCGTCGGTAAGAAGTAGCCACGCTGCCTCGTAGTTCGCGTCAGAAATTTGAATGTTATTAATCAACGACGCGGCCTCGCCGGAGAGGCTCGCTTTCAGATAATGTAACTTTTGCGTTCTTGTCAACGATTCACTGTTTGCTACGAGAGACTCGAAGATTCCGCGAAAATTCTCCCATTCAGCGAAAGCACCAGAAAAGTTCGGAAGCGAGATACGAGGCAGATGCAATGACACTCCGGAGTGCGCGTCGCGATAAGAAGACTCGTTACCTCGATACGGCGCGCTCGGGGCGTCGCTACTTAATTTACCGATGACCTCGTGGAGGTGGTCCGTCGCGTCGAGGTAGGCGTCCTCGGCGGCAAGAAATTCCTCGTCCTTGAAGTAGTGGGTCGACTTCTTCTCCTCCGCCGTAGCCGTCTGCAGCAGCTGGACATGGAGGGCTTGCACCTTTTCCCAGAGACCCTCCAAATTCGTCAGTCTCCCCTTCGTCTTAGGGAGAGTGACCTGAGCCTTGGGAAGCTTTTTGAAGTTAATCAGCGACCGTCGTAGCTGGTCAATCGCATTGCCTTGAGCAATGAGTAGATTTTCGAGATCCGAAGACATGTTGAGCAGATGTCTGGATCGTGTAGAAATCTTTCAGACACTTGCGTGTCAATCTTCTTGTCGAGCGAAGACGCTCGTGTGCGACTCCGCGGCGAGTAGCAGGGCGATACTCGCGGGAGGCAGGGACGTCTGGCACGTCTCGGTGCGACTCCGCGGCGAGTAGCAGGGCGATACTCGCGGGAGGCAAGGACGTCTGGCACGTCTCGGTGGTCGACTCCGCGGCGAGTAGCAGGGCGATACTCGCGGGAGGCAGGGACGTCTGGCACGTCTCGGTGCGACTCCGCGGCGAGTAGCAGGGCGATACTCGCGGGAGGCAGGGACGTCTGGCACGTCTCGGTGTGCGACTCCGCGGCGAGTAGCAGGTACTCGCGGGAGGCAGGGACGTATAGCACGTCGCAAAGCAGGGCGCCGTCGGGCGGCGGATGCGTATCGCAAGGAGCACGATACGTTTGCTGGAGGTCCCGCAGGAGCCTCCGAAGCACTTCACAAAATCACAAGGCACCTATCTTTAGGAGAGCGGGTGTGGTGCGCTCAATGTTCGGAGTGAGCCACGGAGTCGAGAACGCGTAGGCGGCGAACTCCGTTTTCGAGCGAGTCGAGCGGGCGCGCCGATTCGTCAATCTCGGCGTAGCACAACGCGAGCACTTTTGAGGCGGTCGAACTGTCTATGCCGGTCTTTTATGTCGATCCGGCTCGAAGGACCATTAAATGTCAGTGGACCGCTCGACGTTTTCGCGGTGCGCGCCGTGGAAAGTACAAAAATGAGTACACGAAATAACAGTCAGTCCTTTTTATTAAAGTGGGTTACACTGGACTTCGCACTCGCGATTTCGCACTCGCTACATTCCTCCGTTTTCTCGACGTCGATCATGTATCGCGTGCGAGTTATGATGGCTCACTGCCGTCCCGGACGGAGCAGGCGAGGGATCGCGGCCGGAGCTTCGCGTCGAGGAATTCGGTGACGTGAGAAACGCTCGTTGGCTCCAAATCGTCTATTGGTCGCGGTGCTTGCGATCACGCGAGAAACACCTGTGCCGTTTGCTCGAAAACACACAAAAAAAGGGGGGGAGGAAACCGTCGCGATTTGGAGCCTTTCAAGCGTTCTCGAATAATGCTTGCTGTCTCGTCGAAGTTCGAGAATTTTCAGCTCGCATTTATTCAATTCTCAACACCGATGTTTCTTTCCATCAATTATACTTAAAATACTTTTTTCCGTGACCAGTTCGAGAAACGTTCGTGTTCCATCTGTCCAATTTGCACCCTTTTTACATGACATTTTCACTGTTGATATAAAAACTTCTATTCTAACTTTCTAACTAAAAATTCTAACTTTAACCTCAATCTAACAACAGTCAGCAGCGGCGGTATACACTTGATCCAATTCGAATCGAATCAAGCGTTTACAGGGCGCTGACATCTTTTGATACGCGTATCAATAACTTGGTCTGATACTCGCGATTATTGAGGAGTATCAGACCAGAGCGCACTAAAGTAATCCGCGAGCGTTTATACCGAGCGTATCAAACGATTTGATACGGATATAGTACTTGATACGCGTACCAAGTGCTCGGTGTAAACTAGGTCATATAGATGTCGTCGTTTTCAAGAAATTTTAAAGGCGACTAATTTCTTAACTTGAACTTGATTTTTTCCTTGAAATAGAAGTTGTAGATCTCGTCGAGACGTTTTCAAAACACTATAATAAAGTTCTTTTTCTTCTCGTTAAGAATTTCTTGAGATATTTAAAATTTTGTCATAATATTTTTAATATATAAAATATGAATATAATAAAATATCTCGTAAAGTATTCACTTTTTGATGATTTTACCTTCATACTTTTATACGTAGAATAATGAAAGAAATCGATTGCTGTAAAAAAAAAACAGAAAAAATATTTTAAAAAATTTAATAGCATTTTATAGACGCATTTAATTATGTAAAATTGCAAATGTAATAATTAATATTATTATTCGCTTTCTTTTATTATTTTACGTATAAAAGTATAAAGGTAAAGTCATAGAAAAGTGAATACTTCACGAGGTATTTTATATTTTATATTAAAAATATTATAACAAAATTTTAAATATCTCATCAATTTTTAACGAAACAGGGCTTTATTATAGTGTTTTGAAAACGTCTCGACGAGATCTACAACTTTTATTTCAAAGAAAAAATCAAGTTCCATTTAAGAAATTAGTCGCCTTTAAAATTTCTTGAAAATTACGATATCTACGACATGACTCTTATCGGAATCATGTGTCACCCTTTAAACCATACAACTTTTGTCTGAAACATTTTCCCGTATTTTTCATATTTTTCGAGATATTTGCCTGCGTCGATTAAAATGACTCACCCTATAGAAATTCAATTTGACTCAATCTACCATCACGCTAATAACACGCGCTGCCGCCACGCGGCGTACTTTCTCGTAACTAAAAATCGGCACGCGTTCAATATAAGAGGCGAGCCTGCGAGATGCTGCAAAATGCTTAAACCTTGATATTGTTCGCTGCGGATAGCTAAGTCGCCTTAAGTGATCCTTATATCTCACGTAGCACAGTACAGAAGGCAACGAACATAATTTTATTAATTTAATCTAACATAATAAGTATTGTAGTAAATACGGTCGGCAAGAGAGGGCACGAGTGGAGAAGGCCCTGGATGGTAGGAAGAGAGGGGAGTCGTGTGTCAGAGCCCGTGGAGAAAGCACGTACGCGGTGAGCTCGGCGCGAAGATATTACGGAAAGATACTTACGATTACGAATAACGACTTACGATACATTTGCGAGTTGAGTGTAGAAGTGCGGAATATTTATTTCTGCCAAACAGCTTCTCTGAAGCTTGTAATCAAATATACTTTCATATACATTAGGCGAAAGAGAGATACTATTTTCCCTTCCCTATACATCAGGCACCCGCATAACGTTAGAGGGACAAGACGATTGTCCGTATGCTACATTTCCGAAGTGGGATTAGTGACCAAAGATCGCGAGCCTCGTGTGCCTGATTGTGCTACGTAGAAGAGACGGTTCCGGTCAAGATGGATGCCCGTGAATTTTCTATCGCGGCTCTTAGGGAGATGTGCAAGTGGAAGGGCCTGCCCTTGAAAGGAAATAAGGCGGATCTTATTAAAAAGCTCGACAGACATGACGCCAGCGGGTCTTGGAGGGAGGAAATCAAGCGTCTCGGGACCGACGTCGATGTAGGACCAGTAGGATCCGGCGAGCTAGCGAATTCATCATGGCGGGATAATGAGCGGGAAGACGACCGCCAAGCTGCGCAGGATGATGTGCGCGGTGAGATGGATCGGTCTATCCCACCCGTACGTTTGCAAGAGCCCCTGATCGGTATGGAGGATTCCGGCGGTGCCGACATTACCGACCAGCCACGTACCGAGAGAGAGCTGCCTCCGTCTCAGTGGAGAAGAGAGCAAGAGCTATTACGACGCGAGTTAGACATTACCCGGCGAGAGAGAGATATGGCAATGCAGTCATCGGCGACATCGAGAGTAAACAATAACTTATGGTCGAATTTCAGACAGCCGATTAGTGCCATAAGCGAGTTAGTAAGTGAGTTCGCAGGTGAGCGTGACGCTTTCGACCGATGGGTGAGGCAATTTAACCTTGTGCGGCAGACGTATTCGTTAGATGACAATGCTGCGCGAGTGCTGATTGGTTTAACCCTTAGGAAATTTTACTTAAAAAAACTTAAAATAAACTAGAAAGTTTACCAAAGAAATTACTATTGATAAACAATTGATAAACTATTGATAAACTAGAAGTGATTTCGAACCAAACTTTAAGTATTTCTATAATATACTTTAAAGGTTACTTTAAGTTAACTCATGCAATTACTATTAATCACCCCAAAAAAATATTCGGTCATTTAGTGGCTCCCGCTTGATTTTAGAGGATTTTCCTCTGAAATACGGTCTCAAGAAGATATTTTAAAATCTAGAGGAATATCCTCTAACCATGAGACACTAGACTTAAGATTGCAGTCCTCTTAATACTAGAGCACACTGATTTCCGATATTCACCCGGAATAAAAAAAAATTATTTATTTCGAAATTTTATTACTATTTTATAACTAAATTTGTTTCTTAAGATGCAGTCTATGATTATAAATATTTTCTCGTATTTGAAAAACACACTTACCTTGGTGGGATTCGAACTCGGGACCTCTGGATCGTGAGCTAACTGCCTTACGTGGTAGACTACTTCTTAATTTGATGTAAGTGTTATATATAGTCTACATATGTCATAACCAGCGCAAATATATAATTTTCCAAAAATTATCTTAAGAAACAAATTCAGTTTAAAAAGAGTAATAAAATTTTGAATTGGATATATGATATAATATTTCTTAATGTCTCGTGTGGTGCAAGTGTGGTGAAAAAGGGAACTTGTCTTTTTAAGTATACTGTTGAAACAACACGCATAAGTTAAAATCAGCTTTAAGTATTACCTTTATAAAAAGTAAAGTTAAAGTATATTTATAAGTATTACGTTTGTTAAAAGTAAATTTAAAGTATATTTGCGACTTGCTTATAAAGTTTTTATTGAGGTTAATAACTTAAAGAAAACTTTACGCTCGGCTGTCAGTATACTATTAGTCTACTATTATACTATTCTAGTATACTATTATTACGGCTAGTATACTTTATAATACTTTAAAATACTTTATGTAACTTTAAAAAACTTTAAGTAAATTTTCCTAAGGGAAAGGTTAAGGATCAAGCGCTGAAGTGGTTCCATTCCAGACCAGAGCATCTAGAGACTCCAATCGAAAATTTATTAGAACAGATGCGTAACTTATTCGATGTCCGGCCGGCTAAAGTTGAGTTGCGGCGACAGTTCGAGAAGAGAGAATGGAAGAGCGACGAAACATTCGGCACATACTTTTACGACAAAGTGATTCTGGCAGGACGAGTACCGGTGAATGAAGACGAGCTGGTAGATTATTTGATCGACGGGATTCCTGACAGATTTCTTCAAAATCAAGCCCGAATGCAGCGGTTCGTGAGGACAGATATGCTGTTGAGAGCGTTCGAGAATATTAAGTTGCGGCCCGAAAATAAAGGGAAGCACGGACGTGATAGCAATGTTGTTGCATCCGACAAATCAAAACAAGGAAAACCAGGAGTTCCACAGAAGAACGAGAATAAAACAGAGGGAACGCGGTGTTACAACTGCAACCAGACGGGTCATCGAATGAAGGAGTGTACCAAGCCAAAGAGAGATCGAGGTTCCTGTTACGAGTGTGGAGTTCAAGGGCACGGTATGCGAGACTGCCCGCAGAGACAGAAGAAGACGACCCCGACGACGGAGCCGGAGCCGAAGCAGAGTACGCCGCAAGTAACAAGTGTCACCGATCAGTTTGTCGCGGATAACGAATATCTAAAGTTTGTCGATTTCGAAAGAATTGGTGGCGCGACTAATTATCATTTCCGTTTAGATACCCAGTTAGATACCGCGAGTCCGATTAGCCTGATTAAAGAAAAGTTTGTTCCGCGTGATTGGGTAGAGAAAATAGCGTGTGAACGATATGAAGGAATTAACGGTTCGACGGTAGAAATCGTAGGCGTTGCTAAATTAAAATTGCATGCGAAGAAGCGACAGCCGAGGACGTAATTTTAAGAGTCGTTACAGATGGCACGATGAAACATAGCGCTCTCTTAGGTAGGGACGCTTTAAAGGTATTAGGGTTAGGTTTAGCGAAACTTCCGGACGGAAAGAAATCAGTGTTGGAAAATGAAATCCTGAATGTGGAGCCGAGCATATTTAGCGGCGGCGAAATAGACAAGTTAGATATTAATCCGGAGTTACCATCTGAAGTACGAGATAGGTTTAAGGAAACTGTCCGAACGACTTATTTGGAAGCGAAGCGACCCGAAGTTCCAAAGATTAAAACTAAGTTTAAGATTAAGGTTAAAACCGAGCAACCATTCCATTTTACTCCAAACAGATTATCTTATGATGAAAAGAATGTTGGAAAACGGAGTAATTCGTCCGTCAAATTCTGAATATGCTTCTAGGATTGTTTTAGTGAGAAAACGGGATGGCAGTTTGCGTTTATGTATTGATTATCGGTCTTTAAATAAAATTACAGAACGCGATAATTTTCCTTTGCCGGTTATTGAGGAGCAAATAGACGAGTTACAGGGTAAACGCTATTATACATTACTTGACTTAAAGGATGGGTTTCACCACGTTTATATGGATGAAGATAGTATTAAGTATACATCTTTTGTTACACCGTTTGGACAATACGAATGGGTTAACATGCCTTTTGGTCCGAAAAATGCTCCAGCCTGTTTCCAACGACATGTTAGCGCTACTTTGAAAGAGCCTCTTAAGTCAGGTGAAGTAGTTTCGTATTTCGATGATGTTGTTATAGCAACCGATACACTCGAAGAACACTTCGAAGTATTAACCAGAGTCCTCCAAATCTTCACGGAGAATTTATTAGAATTAAGATTAGATAAGTGTCACTTTGTTTATGAAGAGATTGAATTTTTAGGTTATGTTGTATCAGCTAAGGGCATACGTCCAACTGAATCGGGAATTCTGGCGGTAAGAAATTTCCCAACCCCACAATGTGTAAGAGACGTGCAAAGTTTTTTAGGTCTAAGCTCATACTTTCGGAAATTCATACAAGGGTTTTCATTGATTGCTGCTCCATTATACGCTTTATTAAAGAAAGGGGTAACTTTCGAGTTTGGGTTCGAGCAGATGGAGTCGTTTGAAAAGTTGAAGCAGGAATTAACGAAAGCACCTATTTTGGCCATTTATAATCCTAAGGATGAGACTGAGTTGCATTGTGATGCCAGTTCTCTAGGGTTTGGCGCGGTATTACTTCAAAGGAAGGAGGATAATAAATTCCATCCATTATTTTATTTTTCCAAAAAGACTACGAAAGCAGAAGCCCGTTATCACAGTTATGAGCTAGAGACTTTAGCTATCATTTATGCGTTAAAACGGTTTCGTGTATACCTGCAAGGCATTCCCTTTAAAATCGTGACAGATTGTAGTGCATTAGTTATGACCCTTAATAAAAAGGAGATAAATCCCCGAATTGCAAGGTGGGCGTTAGAGCTCCAAAATTATGATTACATGACCGAGCACAGGTCCGGTAAACGAATGCCGCATGTGGATGCACTCAGCCGAGTTTATCACATATTAGTATTGGAAGACAATACTTTCGAGTTTAATTTATCGATAAGTTAAGCGGACGATGCGAACATTAAAGAACTTAAGACGCGATTAGAGAAAGAACAAGATCCTTTTTATGAGATGCGTAACGGTATAATCTATAGAAAGAAGAAAGATAAGATATTGTTTTATGTACCATCCGCAATGGAGCAAGAAGTGCTACACAAGTATCATAATGATTTTGGCCATTTTGGTATAGATAAAACTTGTGCAATACTCCAAGAAAGTTTCTGGTTTCCGAACATGAAGGATAAAGTTAAGAGTCATATTAAGAATTGTATTAAGTGTATAGCATTTACGAAAAATACAAGTAAAACAGAAGGGTTACTTATAGTATTCCCAAGGGAGATTTGCCATTTATGACTGTTCATGTCGATCATTATGGTCCAGTAGATCGTGCTCACGCGACGAAGAGACATGTATTAGTAGTTATAGACGCGTTTACGAAATACGTGCGCTTATACGCTGTGAAATCTACAACCTCGCGAGAGTCAATCAAATGTTTGAGTGAATATTTCCAAACTTATAGTAGACCGAAAACATTAATTTCCGATCGAGGTACATGCTTTACTTCGAGAGAGTTTGAGGACTACATGAATGAAACAGGTATTACTCATGTTAAAATAGCGACGGGATCGCCCCAAGCGAATGGGCAAGTAGAACGCGTTAATCGAATATTAGGCCCCGCTTTAGGAAAACTATACGATGGCAAGGATTGGCATAAATCCTTAGGAGAAATTGAGTTTGCCATTAATAATACGCCAAATCGTTCAACAGGCGAGACACCCAGTCAATTGTTATTCGGTGTTAGACAACGCGGAAGTGTAATCGATGCGCTTAAAGATTATGTCGATGAGACTAGTGGAACGCAACTACGAGACTTAAAGGTATTACGTGCTAAAGCGAGCGATAGGGTACAGAGAGCCCAGAAGTATAACGAGGGTTATGTTAATAAGAAACGGAAATTAGCCCATCATTACGAGACAGATGATTTTGTTATGGTCAAGAATTTTGACACTGGCCCAGGGGAATTAGCCCCCGCGTATAAAGGTCCTTATAGAATCTTTAAGGCATTACGAAACGATAGGTATGTTATCGGTGATATCGAAGGATTTCAGATGTCACAAAAACCGTATACAGGCGTGTGGGAAGCCGCTAATTTAAAACCGTGGCGAGATAAAGTCGACGGAGATCACGAGACGGATTCAAGCGAAGAATCTGATATCGAGAATGCGAGTGAAAGCGAAAATGATAATGAGGATTCCAATTAAGCGACTAGTTATTAAGACTCAATTAGAGGAAAGCGTTAGAATAATTAATACTTAGTTTTGCGTTATTGAGATTGTTTAAGGTTAGCATTATTCCTGTATGTAGGGTATTATTTTTATGTAACTTATGTAATTTAAGTCTTATGGTATGTTTATGTAATTTGTGAACTTATGTAATTTAAGTCTTATGGTATACTTGTAAAACAAAATCAGAAAAGATTGTCAATTATCGTTAAGGGCGAGTACGGCCGAGGACGGCCTAACGTCAGGCTGGCCGAACTGTAGTAAATACGGTCGGCAAGAGAGGGCACGAGTGGAGAAGGCCCTGGATGGTAGGAAGAGAGGGGAGTCGTGTGTCAGAGCCCGTGGAGAAAGCACGTACGCGGTGAGCTCGGCGCGAAGATATTACGGAAAGATACTTACGATTACGAATAACGACTTACGATACATTTGCGAGTTGAGTGTAGAAGTGCGGAATATTTATTTCTGCCAAACAGCTTCTCTGAAGCTTGTAATCAAATATACTTTCATATACATTAGGCGAAAGAGAGATACTATTTTCCCTTCCCTATACATCAGGCACCCGCATAACGTTAGAGGGACAAGACGATTGTCCGTATGCTACAGTATATAGTATACCGTACACATTCTATCCTTGGTTCTATATTGGTACTTGTGATGTTCTTGGTATTTGCTGCGAAATATTCTCAGTATATACTACGAACTAGAAAAAGGCGGACATAGAAATCTTCTCAGTATGTCCGTAGTAAATCGCAGTACGTATCTCGAATGTTTTGAAAATATACGCAATATACTGCTGCGATATCCTTCGAACGTTCTCAGTATCTACATATGCTGTATGGGCATTCAAAATAAGATATACGTATTTCTTATACATGCTTTTTCGCACATTTAAGAGGAGATTGAAACAATTCTTGAAAATTAATTTGATCGATGATAAATGTCTAGAAAAAGGGCAACCTCACCTATGACCTTGACCTAGACATTTGTTGTCAAGGTCAATGTCCTGAGTAACCTTCGAAAGATTTAAGCCAGCGGTCGTTGTTTATTAAAAAGTTATTAACAAAAAAAGTTTAAAAAATATTATTTTGAGTATTGAAGGACATAAACGACTAATATGTATGTGGAAATAGTACATGTATAAACGAAGGAAAGTTATTCAAAGCAGTGAATTGTTAATATATTGAACAGTCTTTTCGTTAAAGCAGAGAATAGTTGGTGTAAAAAAGTATACATACAATTTTATGTTATAGAAAAATATAAATACAAAGTATTTTTGCTTTAACCACACATATGTGTAATCCACCCACACAACAATTGGGTTGGGTTAGGTTAGTTCTTTTGGAGGAGGAGTCCCCTCGCAGGGGAGGTAAAACCCACTGCAACCACGCATATAGAGTAGAGTGGGGCAAAAGTACACAGTTTTTGATCCTATATATCCTGTTGAGATATAGCTAGAATTTTGAAATTTGAACCTTAAAATCTTCAAACATTCTTTTTTAAAATTCTCTAGTGTTTATGTCTATATTTTGAATATATTCCACGTAATATAAACTTTTCTTGAAGTAATTGCAAAAAACACACTTTTGCGCCACTGGTGGGGCAAAAGCGTGCATGCAGTGGGGCAAAAGTGCGCAATGTAGGTATACTTGTTTTCGTGAAAGTTAGGTTTGTAACACTGAGTTAGTTTGTAAACTGTCATGACTGAGTGGCGCCATATGACAGTCGATTCGACTGAACAGCGTTGAAACTATTATCGTTTTCGATTTATTGACTCGATCCGACTCGGGTCAGATCAAAAGTTTGAAACTTGATGACTGTTTCGCCTTGCCGATCTGCGATCCAGCAGCGGCTTTCACTTTATTTCAGACACTGTTTTACAATGCAACTTGTTCACACAAAAAGAATGCGTATGCGGGGCTCGCGGTTGTGCGCGTTTTCTCGATACGAAAAGCTCCGAAGCGTACGCTCTAAAGTCTAGGTAGGGACTCCTTTCTTTCGCACTCACCTCTCGCCCGCGCCCCCTTCCCCGGACCAAGCTACTCGATCCACCCGATCCGGGGAGAGGACCGGAGCGAACACGTGAGTACCGCGTGTCGCATCACCTCAACAGACCGCGGACACGGAGACGGCACAACTCCGATTCGCAACAATGACTCTATACTATTATGGCAGAAAGCATTTCTTAACCTCCATCACATATTCTTAGCATTTTATTGTGGCATATTATCATATTTTATTATCATTTTTCCGAACTTTTAATCTGACTCGAGTCGAGTCGAGTCAACAAATCGAAAACGCTATATGAGGTAAGTTTCATTTTTCAGCTTTCTAATGTAATATTTTGATTTTTTCCAAACTGTATTTCATAAGTAGAAATAAACTTAAGTAAATCATCAACAAGACATTTTGATTAACTCGTTTCTGGCTTGTGTCATGCTATAGTAGATATTTCAAATTGCTATCCGTAGACTGCAGTAACGCTTACTGATAATTTAAAAAGTGTCTCGTGGGGCAAAAGTTGCGCATATCATGGTGAGGCAAAAGTTCGTTCAATCATGGCACCTTATAAATTAACTCAGTGTTACCAACTTAACTTATACAAAAACAAGTAATACCTGCACTGCGCACTTTTACCCGCCGCGCACTCTACTCTACTTTTCTACTCACACAACAATTCGCATCTGTCTTTGCTATACACTTAAATTGGCAATTTAGTTCCTGAAAATGTTTGAAATGCTACTCTAATAATGTAAATAAGGCCGTTACTGTTTGATTCCTCTATTTACGTTTTTGTTCAGGAATTTAAACTGATAGGAACAATGTAGTTTGGTTTCAACAGTTGAAGGAAACAGTCTTCAATTTAATCTTTTGTTTTTAAGGGGTAACACCACTCTATATAGAGGCTCGAAAAATAGAAGAATCTTTTGTGGTTAAAAAAAGTAAATAAAAAATCTATTTAAAGGACTTTATCGTACATGTCTTAAAGTGTATGAAACAATTTTTTATTTTTTAAATGGCGGCGCTGGATCTTCGTAAGCGTAAGCGTTTTTTTGCGGAAGGTGCTCCGGGGCTTGCAGCATAAGTGCCGCAAAGGAGTATACAAAAAGTAGACCCAAACTCATCGCAGCTCGTCGAAATTTAGCAGGACGTTCATATCGGGTTTAGAATGATGCCGGAGAAAGAATTTTTGTTGACACTAGTCTGGAATGGACGTGGTGAAACGCGCAAAAAAAAATCGCGACAAAGACGATAAGTGTGATTGTGAACAGCACCAGCGTGAAAAGGTAAAAAAATCAACTTTTCTGCTATTCGGTAACAATAATAAAGTGGGGGGCATTTGTCATATATACAGGGTGTCCCATTTTAAATGATCCAGGCAACTATCTCGAAAAATATGGAAGATATGGAAAAACGTTTTAGACAAAGTTGTAGGATATCAAGGAGAACAAATAATGATAAAACCATAAAAAAAAATACATGTGTAGTTGCATATTGGAAATTACATAATTTTTTTGCAAAGCAATAATGTGTTTTCTTTACACCGATTGATTCATCTTATTATTCTGTACATAAAAGTATTAAGGTACTGTTACCAAAAAATAAATAGTTTACGATATATTTTATACTTTATGTCAAAATATGCCAAAATAAAATATGAAATATCTCGTAAACTATTAATTTTTTTATAACACTACCTTCATACTTTTATATGTAGAATAATTAGAAAAATTATATTATATAAAAAAATCATACAATTCTATTTAAAAAATGACGATGACCTTTAGATGACCTGAAAAAATCAATTTTTTCGAAAATTGATTTTATCATTATTTGTACCCCTTGATATCCTACAACTTTTGTCTAAAACGGTTTTCCATATCTTCCATATTTTTCGAGATAGTTGCCTGGAGCATTTAAAACGGGACACCGTGTATACTGTATGGCGAATAGTAGAAAAGTTGATTTTTTTACCTTTTCACGCTGGTGCTGTTCACAATCACACTTATCGTCTTTGTCGCGGTTCTTTTTGCGCGTTTCACCACTTCCATTCCAGACGAGTGTCAACAAAAATTCTTTCTCCGGCATCATTCTGAAGTCGATATGAATGTTCCTGCTAAATTTCGTCGAGCGGCGATGAGTTTTCCATTTGGGTCTACTTTTTGTATACTCCTTTGACCTGGAACAAAAAACCAAAATTTTTCATAATCTGCATGATAATAGCTAGAGAAATACGTAGGGATTTTTTAAAATATTTTTTTTCATAGAAGTGGCAAGCATTTGAAAAAAAAATTAATTGAAACTTTCAAACAACTTTTTTTCAAATGCTTGCCATTTCTATAAAAAACGATATTTAAAAAATCCCCTACTAGCCCAGTCAATGGGTAGGTTCGAGATTGCATAAGATCAAGGATTGTTTATACTTGGCAATTTTGTTCATTTTGGGGTTCTAATGAAAACCCTAAGTTTACGACCTCGGCAAGCTGCCGCTCGCGCCGCCATTTTGAAAAAATGACGCCAAACTCCGGTTTTTCGCGAATATCTCGTTTCCACTGCAATTTAGGCCGGTATTCGTAGTCGGTTCTTATTTCAAGACCGTCTTAAGTAATGTCTTAAGATGCTAATACGGCTCTATAATGATAACGATCGTACTAAGCGAGCGAATGAGATAAAGAGACGGAGCGTTATAGAGAGTAATGGCGACAGCCAATGAGCGAGCAAAAGAGTAAGTCGAGATGGCGCTAGAGCGCGAGCGTTGGTGTGCGTATGTGAGAGAGAGACAGAGAGTTAGTGAGAATCAAGAAGATAGAAAGTAGAAGGAGCGAGAGAGGAAGAATAACGAGCGCGAAGCAGGAGCGTAGGGCAGCGGCCCATAACGAGTGTGATTCTTACAAAAGAGTGTATTCTGAGATATCATATTAAGACATTTATATTGAGACTCTAGTTTTCGTGTGTTAATTGAATACCGAATCGGGAATCCCTAAGAGCCACCGATGAACCATCCACGACAAAGTTTCGAGTAATACCGCTGTTACGTCCAACCCCAGGATTAGGATAAGAAAAACTGGGAAGCAAAGGAAAGGCTAACCAGAGGGGTCGGGGAAGGAAGGACGCAACTAGATACTTGCAAATGTCGCTCGCAGGTACACGCTCTGAGGCGCGTGGCGCGAGCCGAACGCACTTTTATGACTCGGGAAGGGTCAACGTCCGTAGGGACGCTAGGACGCCTTCCGTGAGCGGTGCGATCGTTGGTCCTCTTTTGAGTCAGGGAATTTAATCTCTTTAAGGCTCCTGGTCCCTGAGCCGAGAACTCCGAAGCGACGGTGGCGACGTACCGTCGCGGTAGAAATAAGAACTCTCTCCTCTCACTCTCTCCAATGGAGAATTCTGTCCTTTCAGTCCTTTGTGACATGTTGACAACCTATTTTGTTGTGCGTGCTATTTCTTTATTATTCGCTCTGTGCTTGTGCTCTAACGTTTAACGTATTTGTGAAAGTCGTAAAATTGGCCGAAAAGTAAGATTTGCACGCGGAAGGAACGTTTTCACCTCCTTTCGATAGTCGTTAAACGGCTGTTTTTCCCGTATGTTTAGGCTTCGTTTTATGGTTGTTTGTTTATTGTCGAGGGAAAAGGGTAGTTTTCGGCCAATTTCGGAAGTGTTCTGAAACAATCTATAGTGATGTTTTATTGAAATGTCTTTTTATTTGAAAATGGCACGCACAACAAAATTGGGTGTTTTCCTCGCCTCGATAGTAAGAATCCAATATGGCCGCGGTGACTACCCAGGAGCCTTAACTCGGGATCGGACCTCGTGCGACTTCGAGAGGGGAATGAGTAGGGTTAGAGGTCTTAAGTTATAAATGAATGCAGATTGAAATTAATATTTAACATAAGATAAACATTTATTACAATAATATAAGCTAGGTGAACAATATGTGGCAGCCGTCGTCAGCCACCAGGAAGTCACGGAGATCACGTTTCGCGGCGACAGGTTAGAAACATCGAGGCATCCTGTCAAAATTACAATTACTCCGATTTGTTTGACAGGACTTCGTGTCTCCTAGCAACCGAGTTTTTCGAAAAATCACCCATAGATGGATGTCGTAACTCGTAATTAAAATTCAATCACGAGTGAATATAAAGGCGACCGATTTCGAAGAAATTTGGCGATTAGGCGAATTGTCCTGGCGATAAATATACAGGATCAAAACGCCTCGTCGTCTTTTGAGTAACCCGATCTCTCCTCGTTCCCACGAGGAAGAGATCACCAAGAGGCGCAAGACTCGCCCGCTTCCTCTTGACCAAATCTTCGCGGTCAAGAGGAGGAAGGAAGCTCCTGCCGCAGCCTCCGGCGCTAGACGCCTCAAGGTAGGTGCTCAGACACCTTCCCTAGGCGCTAGCCGCCCATCAACCGGCGCAGGACGCCTGGCTCACGGCTCAAAGCCGACATCTGCCGGCGCAAGGCGCCTTGCTCCCGGCGCTAGTCGCTCCGTCGCTCCGCCGACTCCTAGCGCTAGTCGCTCCGTCGCTCCGCCGACTCCTAGCGCTAGTCGCTCCGTCGCTCCGCCGACTCCTAGCGCAAGTCGCTCAGTCGCTCCGCCGACTCCTAGCGCTAGTCGCTCAACCCCTGGCTTAACACCGACTTCCGGCGCCGGTCATTCACCAATCCTCGGCGCAAGTCGCTCAATCCTCGTTGAATCAACGACGCCAAAAAGGAAACGGCCTTTTGAAGTTGGGACGTCGACGCCGGAATCAGGAGGATCAACGCCGAAGAATCCGTGGGTCCTTCCTCCCCTGATCTCTCCACCTTCGCTGTCACCGATCAGGAGAACCACTGAGGGGACGCAGACTTTTCGTCAGGAGTTTCCAGACTCTTCAACGCAGACGGAACAGCAAGGAAAACGGGATTCCTCTACGCAGACAGAAACTTCAGGAGCAGAGAAGAAGGAAGCGGCGACGCAGACCAAACAACGAGGAGGACGAGAACGACGAGTAATTCGAGGACGACGAGGAAGAAAATAAAGTTGTAAAGCAAGAAAATATTCTAAAAATGTTGTAAATGTTCTATTAAAATGTTTAGATAAAAAAATAAAAATAAACAAAAACAAAAATATCTTAGCGATTATTCAATCGGACAACGTCTCGTCCAAAAATAAATGAAAATTAGGGAAAAATAAAATTGAATCATTTATAAGGGTGAATGTCGGATATATGTGTAACGTGTGTGTATTCCTCGCGGGTGTTACATTAGTGCGGGGGTAATCGGGCAGGATTTTTGAAGGGGAAACCTATTTGGAAATGGACATCTTGCCCGCTATTATTACAATCGAGATCGGTATGGAATTACATAATGGTTTAGCTAAATGTGGTGTATGTGTGTATTTGAAATTAAATTAAGTCGCAACTAAAAATAAAATATAAAGAGATGTTTGCGGGGTAAAAACAGAGAGACAAGAATTTATGCATGGAAAATAAGGATACCGCCATTGAAATAAGGTTAAGGTTATTTAAGGTCTTAAGACGTTTGATTTTACTGATTCCATAACCAGCTTGTTCCGTCGATTTCGTCGATTTAATTGACGTTTAATAGGACATTATTGGAAATATAATTCATTTAATTTTAAAATAACTATTATGTTGGATTTTACTGAGGCATGAGAAAACAGAGATTACTCCAAGTCCGCCGATAAATCAGCTTACCCAGAAGTAATAAAAAGGAGATTACTCCGAGTCCGCCGATAAATCAGCTAACTCAGAAGTAATAGAAAAGGAGATTACTCCGAGTCCGCCGATAAATCAGCTAATTCGGAAGTAATAGGGAAAGGAGATTACTCCGAGTCCGCCGATAAATCAGCTAATTCGGGAGTAATAGGGAAAAGAGATTACTCCGAGTCCGCCGATAAATCAGCTAATTCGGAAGTGATAGGGAAAGGAGATTACTCTGAGTCCGCCGATAAATCAGCTAATTCGGAAGTGATAGGGAAAGGAGATTACTCTGAGTCCGCCGATAAATCAGTTAATTCGGAAGTAATAGGGAAAAGAGATTACTCCGAGTCCGCCGATAAATCAGCTAATTCAGGAGTAATGAGAAATCAAAAGGGGCTAGAGGATTTGAAGGAACATGTACCCAAGAGACTTTCCGAACACAAGAAAATAAGGGTAATAAAAAGAAGTGTATATACGACTTACTACTTGGCGCTGATCAAATTGAAGTAGAATAGCTGGATCTCTTTGGGCATATACATACATGTATATACGTGTATATGTAGTCCAACAAATTCTTTATGACTTTCTTTGAAAAGCACGAACCCGGTAAAAATTTTTTTATATAAAAGCATATATAAATATGTATAATTATATATAATTATATAAAATTATGTATCAAATTTGTCCATACATGTTTTTATATTGTATATTTCTATATATTTTTAGATAATTCTGCATAATTCTATAGATTTATACATGCTTTTATAGAAAAAAATTGTAAGGGAAAAAAATTGCTTATTTATAATTATATTAAATTATATTTAATTATATATGATTATATATAAGCAATTCTCTCTTTTCCTTTAAAAATTTTTTCTATAAAAGCATATATAAATCTATAGAATTATACACAATTATATAAAAATATATAGAAATATACAATGTGTGTAAAAACATGTATGGACATATTTTATACATAACTTTATATAATTCTATAAATTTATTATATGAAAAATTTTTTAACGGAAAGCAGGTGGTTCGACATGTTCTATGGAGTCGCCAGCATCAGCTACAAGTTTGTTAGAATCCGAAGATGGATCAAGTACAATTGCGTCACAAGCTAAAGAGGAAGGCAAGTTAGATAAATCCGAGTATGATGACATGAAGAGCGAGGCTGTAAAAGAAAATGTGGACATGACGGGAAAGGAAAACGATGATGATAATGATTGTGACGTTGAGTTTATTGACGAGATTGAACCTGACGACACTAAAACTAGTAAACTGGATGGTACTGAAGAGCTTCGAACTGTCATACCAGAAATAATTGAACAGCATGATATTGGACTTCTGAAGTTCGATAAGGATACCGGAAAAGCAATTCTGCCTGATGCGTTGAGAACGGAAATAATAAAGTTGGGTTCGAAGTATTTCCAGAACAGTGAGGGACCTTTCCAACCAACAAATAACCGCTCAATGAATAAAACTTGGTTGAAGAGAAAATTGGGAAATGGTCGTGGCGAGGAAGTGACTCGTTCATGGCTGATCTATTCTCTTTCTAAAAAGTCTGCATTTTTTATTTGTTGTCTTCTATTTTCCCAGTCAGACCATCAATCTGGAAGGATCTGAAAGGATTAGTATTCATGAAAATGCCAAGAATCATCGTGAGTGCTTCACACAGTGGAAGGAAATGGAAAGAAATTTAGTTGCAAACAGTGGAGTTATTGACGTGGAACTTCGGTTACAGATTGAGAGGGAAAAGCAGAAATGGCGTGATATCTTAACAAGAATCCTTCATTGTATAAAATTCCTTACGACTCAGAACCTGGCTTTGCGAGGACACAGGGAGTCACTTCAGTTAGATGATGACTCCAATGTGGGTAATTTTTTTGGCTTACTGAAACTACTGGCCATTTTTGACCTTGTCATGAAAGAACACCTTACTCATGTGGAAAATCATCCTGGATCTACGACTTATCTTTCACCGAGTGTCCAGAACGAATTCATCCACTTAATGGCATCCACTGTTCGTCAGAGTTTGCTGAGAAGCATTCGTAAAGCCAAGTATTATGGTCTCATGTTCGATTCGACTCCTGATCAAGCACACCGTGGAAGTTGATTTTGAGAGGAAAACAGTCCGTATTAGAGAATCTTTCCTTGGTTTTATTCATATAAGTCGGAAGAATGCTGAGGGTTTGGTTGAAGACCTTTTGCAGCAGCTAGAGAAGGACGAAATGGAGTTACAAGATTGTCGATCACAGTGCTATGACAACGCTGCTGTGATGGCTGGACACAAAAGTGGTGTTCATCAAAGAATAAGTGAAAAAAACAACCTGGCAATATTTGTGAATTGCAACAATCACTCACTCAACTTGGTGGGTGTACATGCAGCAAAACAGGATACAATGATGGTCACGTTTTTCGGAGTTATCGAAGCTCTTTATGTGTTCTTCTCTCGTTCAACACAGCGTTGGGAAAAACTCAAAAATGCCGTACCTGTGGTTGTTAAGTCGGAGTCCAGGTGGAGTGCAAGGACAGAAGCAGTGAAGCCCGTCAACAAGTATTTTGAGGAGATACTTCAAGTTCTTTTGGATATAATAGACGACGTAAATGGGACCAGTGAAACAAGAAGTGACGCAAAGCAACTGTACAATCGTATGTTAAGTTATGATTTTCTGATTTTGCTAGGATTTTGGAATAAAGTATTAATTCGCATTGACCGTGTTCAAAAGAGACAACAGGATCCTAGCATGAACTTCCACGATGCTGCCCTAGATTTGAAAGCCCTCCGAGATCATTTTGATGATGAAAGAGAAGTGTTGGTTAGTGAGTCACTCAAAGAAGGATTCAGTCTCTGTCAAGAATAGAATGTTGAAGTTGAAAGACGTCAGAGACGAAAGAAACGAATGGCGGATGAGAACTCGAGAGATGCTGGATTAACAGCTAAAGAGGAAATGGAAAGAGTCATGAAGGGGACACTCGACCGTCTTCATAGAGAAATGGATGAAAGGTTCACTCGTTTGCACGACACTGACGCCAAGTTTGGGTTCCTTCTCAAGGTTAAGGGACTGTGTTACGATGCTGATAATAATGGCCTAAAGATAAAGTGCGAAAATTTGAGCAAATTCTACAACCGTGATGTTGATGGACAACAGCTATATGAAGAAATTTTGGATTGCAGAATGTTGCTATCAAGTCGGTCCAACATGAAAATATCAAGACCTCAAGAGCTTCTCGAATTTATTGTTCAGTATGGAGATGAGAGCGTCTTTCCCAATCTCCGAATTGCTATTCAGATAATGCTAACAATCGCAGTTTCCATCGCCAGTTGTGAGAGATCATTCAGCAAGTTGAAACTAATACTTTCGTATTTGAGAGCTTCCATGGGTCAAAGCAGATTGTGTGATCTTGCTCTGCTGAGCGTAGAGAGAGAAGAAACTGAGAAAACTGATTTTGAGCATATCATAGACCAATTTTCATCAGTAAAAGCAAGGAAGGTGCATTTATAATTTTCATATAGTATTATAATGTACGTGTTAAATAAAAGAACAAACTTGACGTATGTATTTTTGACCTAATTATGGTACTGTTAGTGGACCGCTCGACGTTTTCGCGCTGCGCGCCGTGGAAAGTACAAGAATAAGTACAAGAAAAAAGTCAGTCCCTTTATTAAAAGCGGGTTACACTGTATGCGCGTTTCTATTTCGCACTCGCTATTTCGCACTCGCTATGTTACTCCGTGTTCTCGACGTCGATAAATGTATCGCGTACGAGTTATGATGGCTCACTGCCCGTCCCGGCCGGAGCTTCGCGTTAGGCCGCGAGGAATTCGGTGACGTGAGAAACGCTGATTGGCTCCAAATCGTCTATTGGTCGCGGTGCTTGCGATCACGCGAGAAACACCTGGCCGTTGGCTCGAAAACAACAAAAAAAAGGGGGGAAGTAAACCGTCGCGGTTTGGAGCCATTCGAGCGATCTCGAAGAATGTTCGCACTCAGGAATATTCACTTCGCGAATATTCCTTTATTCGATTCGCAACAGGTACAATTATATTAAAAGATAGGTGTCAGATTTTCCGATAGGGGCGCGATTACAGTACTTGCCATAGGAGCTATTTTCTATAGATACGCCTCTGGTTTTCGTTTCAAGGATTTCTTATTGGCGGGATGTTTTTTATTTTTGTTTAAAGGATTTCTTATTGGGCGAGATGTTTCTCACCCAAGAGGTAGATTTTTAAGTTTTCGCCTATCCTGGAGAGCTAGAGACGGTTATCGATTTTTACGGCTGCTTATTGATAAGTCTTGTAAGGCCCCCACTGTCTTATTGGGGGTGCAACCCATCGCTTCTTCCAGTGACTCATTCTGTTTTTGACTATTGCCGATTTCTCTTTTATTAGGTCCCTTATTTATCTCGCGACCCTGTTTCTATGTTGACAGACGATGCATACCCTTCTAATCTTAATTGCAGTTTTATTGCAAACAGAAACCTCCGCCACGTGTCCTTACAAGATTTATGTTTGTCGGAACATTGCGCGGGCAATTTTGAGCTAGTCGCGCGATGCAATAAAGATCCTCATTAAACCCTGTCTGGAATTAAGGCCCCTTTAGCGCGTCGTGTCGCCGGGTTTATAGTTATGGGCCCGACAAGGCTGATGAAAATCTGGTCACGTATGCCCCGTCTGTCAGTAATTCGTCATCTGGAAGGTCGCTTTTAGTCGCTTAGGCAAATAGGTAGTTTAGTTATAAAAAAAAGGAATGTGCAGGGATCAAGGCTCACTCGCCGATCGATAACCGTCCGTGCTCAGTTTACTTATCCTAATCTTAAGGGCTATCTTAAGCGCATAGGAATTTCCGCGAAAAAGGGAAATCGTGGAGTCCGCAGGACGTAACACCGCGAGACTGAGTAAAGATACCGCGAGTGTTTATAGCAGTTAACATTCGTAATTTTGACTTTTTATTCGTAATTTGCGATCTCGAAAACCCCTATGTACCAACCCTTACGGAAAAAATTAGAAATTTGCACTTTGCTCCCTCAACAAATTTAGGTGTGCGATTTAGTACAGTCATTTGGTTGTAAAAGAAGAGGTTACCTGAAAAGTTTTCCGGGAGTTTTGAAAATTGGTAAATTTATATATTTCGATGTGCTCTTTCCGAATTTCAACTTTGCCACCTCGTATCTTTGCCGCTCACGCCGCCGTATTGGAAAAATGGCGCCTAAAAGCAGTTTTTTGACAATATCTCCTTTCCGACTCATTCCACGATAAAAGCATTTATATACAAAATAAAACTAGAGAAAATTTCCTACAATTTATATTATAACCTTTTTTTCGTAAAATTAATAGTTTTGGCGTACGAGCGCCGCAAAGTGTAGTTCAACACGCGTTTTGGCCTAAAAACTCATTTCCACACCACCTTGAGGTAGAGTAAGCGGCGCGTTTTTTTTACCGTGGTATCCCCAGTAGGCCTAGTCCACATGCAATTCACTATTCTAAAATTTAGCGCATTCTTCTTCGCTTCGCTGTTCTTGATGGACCAGGTGTTGCGAGTTCATCGTCATTAGTACTGATCGAAACGTCACAGACCGAAATTTCTTCCACATCATCCGCGATGGGATTATCAGTTTCATCGCAATCCTCTTCGTTCTCGATTTCATCATACGTTTGCTCGAAACTTCGTCGCTATCTTGTGATGAAACTTGCGAGTTATCACAGGTACCACTACAATTCGTGCATATAACGGAGCACTTTAACCCAGCTTTTCTGCATCCACAGGCTTTCTGACATCTTTTTTTGCATTTGCAAGAAATAAGTTTTAACAAGCTTTCCGGAGCTGGGGGCTCGAGTGTGGTGACAGGAATTATCCCGTTCCAAATCATTAACATGCTCGAGACGCTCAACAATCGCTCGACCCCAATCATCATTACGAGCTCGAGCAAGTTCTGAAATACTGTTTCTCATCGATAATCGCAAATGCAAAAAAAGATGTCAGAAAGCCTGTGGATGCAGAAAGGCTGGGTTAAAGTGCTCCGTTATATGCACGAATTGTAGTGGTACCTGTGATAACTCGCAAGTTTCATCACAAGATAGCGACGAAGTTTCGAGCAAACGTATGATGAAATCGAGAACGAAGAGGATTATGATGAAACTGATAATCCCATCGCGGATGATGTGGAAGAAATTTCGGTCTGTGACGTTTCGATCAGTACTAATGACGATGAACTCGCAACACCTGGTCCATCAAGAACAGCGAAGCGAAGAAGAATGCGCTAAATTTTAGAATAGTGAATTGCATGTGGACTAGGCCTACTGGGGATACCACGGTAAAAAAAACGCGCCGCTTACTCTACCTCAAGGTGGTGTGGAAATGAGTTTTTAGGCCAAAACGCGTGTTGAACTACACTTTGCGGCGCTCGTACGCCAAAACTATTAATTTTACGAAAAAAAGGTTATTACATAAATTGTAGGAAATTTTCTCTAGTTTTATTTTGTATATAAATGTTTTTATCGTGGAATGAGTCGGAAAGGAGATATTGTCAAAAAACTGCTTTTAGGCGCCATTTTTCCAATACGGCGGCGCGAGCGGCAAAGATACGAGGTGGCAAAGTTGAAATTCGGAAAGAGCACATCAAAATATATAAAATTATCCATTTTCAAAACTCCCGGAAAACTTTCCAGGTAAAACTACCAAATGACTGTACTAATTTGGAAATTTGCATATAGCAAAGTCAAAATTTTGAAGTGAGAGAGTAGGAAATTAGCAAATTGAATCCACAACGTATTGTTACGCGATCAAAGCTCCTCTATGAGGAACCTTGTATTTTTTTAGATGCATAATTTTTAGTTTGCCTTCCTCATAGAGGAAGCTTTTTGCGCGTAACAATATTCAATTTGCTAATTTCCCACTCCCTCACTTCAAAATTTTGATTTTGCTATGTGCAAATTTCCAAATCGCACACTTCAATTTGTTGAGGAAGCAAAATGCAAATTTCTAATTTGCACAATTTTTTTTCAAACTTTTTCATAAAGTTTACAGGCTGCATGGACCTTTGATCGCGTATAAAGCTGGATCTAATCAACCAAATCTTAAAGAATTGTACATGAAATAGGAGTAGAAAAGACTAAAGAATATAATAAAATTAGAAACAGCCCGATATCTTAAAATTTGAGGAAGTTAGAGCAACCACAAACATTTCTACAAAAATTCGAAATTTTCTTTAAAAAACCGCTTTACCGATCATCGCCAAAATCAATCCCAACCTTCCTTACATGATACTCTATCGATTTAAAAAAAATGCATCCCGATATCTCAAAAATTACGGAAGTTAGAGCATAAACGGACATTTCTACAAAAATTCTTGAATAATTTCCAAACCGGTTTCCAAAAAATCGGTAACGATAAATCCATAAAAAATTCATAAAAAATCCATTAAAAAAATTCAGCTTGATATCTCAAAGTTTGCGGAAATTGGAGCAATCACGTACATTTTTTTAAACAGAAATCGGAAACCCCTTTATTATTAACCATTTTTATAATTCTATTACATTCTTTGGTTTTTCCTTGTTTCCTTGTTGTTTAGGTGTTCCTTGTTTAAAAGCGTTGTCATTTACAACCGCATCGAATAACGTCAAGAAAAAATACCGATCTCCAGGCAATCCAAATCACTATAATTCTTTAAGATTCGGTCAATTAATTCCCGAAAAATTTGAAAAATTTCGGTACCGGCTTCCAAAAAATCGGTAACGAAAAATTATACACTTTATGGCAATCCCCGGAAAATTCTACTCCTGTTTCATATATAATTCTTTAAAATTCGGTCCATTAACAAATGAGTAGTTCGCGGTCAGACAGACAGACAGACAGACGTTATCTATACTATTATATAAAATTCTTACGGGTGGTGTATGTTTGAACGTTATTAATTTAAAAACTATTGGACCGAATTTTTACCAAAAGTATATAAAATAGGGGTAGAATTTTCCGGGAAGTGCTATAGAGTAAAAAAATTCAGCTTGATATCTCAAAATTTGCAGAAATTGGAGCAATCACGTACATTTTTTAAAACAGAAATCGGAAACCCCTTTATTATTAGCAATTTTTCTAATTCTATTACATTCTTTAGTTCTTTCTACCCCTATTTCATATATAATTCTTTAAGATTCGGTCAATTATTTCCCGAGAAATTTGAAAAATTTCTGAACCGGTTTCCAAAAAGATAGGTAACGAAAAATTATACACTTTATGGCACTCCCCGGAAAATTCTACCTCTGTTTCATATATAATTCTTTGAGATTCGGTCAATTATTTCCCGAAAAATTTGAAAAATTTCTGATACTGGTTTCCAAAAAGATCGATAACAAAAAATTATACACATCATGGCACTCCCCGGAAAATTCTATCGGATTCTACCCCTATTTCATATACTTTTGGTAAAAATTCGGTCCACTAACGAATGAGTAGTTCGCGGTCAGACAGACAGATATACATACATACATATATACAGACAGACGTCAGGTCAGGTACTTATATATATAGATTCATATGGATACCCTCTCACAAAGGAATTGAGGGCAATAAAATTGCAGATAACTTAGCAAAAGTTAGCAAAACCCTTGGGAGAAGTCAACTCCTAGAGGGCGCGTCCCCCGGGTGGCGAATGGGGAATGTTCACACCGGCTTCCGCGCCGGTTGCCAGGAGGATAGGTGCGAAATTAAATAGCACCCGAGGACCAAATGACTAACACATGGATGTGGATAAAGCTATACAAAAAAGTACTACGGTGCAGGAGGTCGGATCTCCAGTACCCGTCGGCAAGGGGAATGAGCGAACGGGCTTTCCCCGATGGTCAACAATCGACCGTTCAGCATCCTTGGTGGAGAGCCAGGCTGAAGAATGCAGCAATATTACTGGTGCTGAGATCACTGAATATTCGCCACAAACACAAAATGAAATGCTTTTGTGGAATGCTTGGAAAAGAGCAGAAGAAAAAATTAGCCAACTAGAAGATAAAATAAAAAGATTACAAAACAACGATTAAAAACAGCCGATCTACGAAACAGATGAAGAGGAGCTGGCAAAAGAAACTGAATGGAGAACGACAAAAACGGGGAGTAAAAGCAAAAAGCGAAAAGCAACCTTATCTCCGGAGGCATCACTAGCAACGTCATCTAAACAACAAGAAATAGATAAAAATAACAACGAAAAGAAGAATTTACCACCACCGATTTTCGTTAGTGGAGTCAAAAATTTTAACACATTTAAAGAAGCAATCCTAAATAGGTCCAACAACGATACAAGCTTCAAAATGCTAACAAACGGTGAAGTCAAAATTAACACAAAAACAAGTGAAGATTACCGCTCTGTTACAAGTTTATTAAAGGAAGCAAAATCGCAAATAAACAGTCACTTATACGACACAACTTATCATACATACCAATGTAAACAGTATAAACCCCATAAAATTGTAGTGAGAGGACTACATTCTACAACTGACGAAATCGACATAAAAGAAGAATTCAAGAAAAATAGCCACGAAGCGATTCGAGTCAGAAACATTATTATCAAAAAGAGAATTAATCAAACGCTAACTAAAGTAGCGCTTCCGATGTTTTATGTAGAACTAACACAAAGTCTGAACAACAAGAATGTATATGAAATAAGTCATATGCTACACTGCAAAGTAAAGATAGAGCCACCGCGCAAAAAGAAAGAAATGTAAAAAATGTCAAAGTTTCGGGCACACGCAAAAATACTGTAAAAGACAAGCAAAATGTGTAAAATGCGGAGAAAACCACCTCACAACAGAATGTAAAGAACCTAAAAAGGCAGCTTGTAAATGCGCTAATTGCGGGGGAGAACATACGGCAAACTGGAAAGGCTCCCCAGCTTACAAAGCTAAACTGGCAGACCAAGCAGCCAGTACAGTAACACAACGAATCCAGCAGAGAGTGTGGGCACCTGCAGAAAAAGTCACTTCAGCCAAATCGTATGCTGAGACAGCTAATAAAAAACCCATACAACTCGTAACAAACCAAACAACATTGCAAACCAACGATAAAGAACTGACTATGCAAGATATTTGGGAGTTACTCGAAAACATAAAAAAAAATCACAAACAATGAACGCACACTAGAACTTCTAGAAACAGAAATAAAACAGAAGTCACAAACCACCGTCAGTAAAAGAAGAAAAAATAACTGTCTTTTCACTTCAAACAATCATATGGAACGCCAATGGCTTGGCGTTGCGTAAACAAGAGCTAGAAATGTTTATCAAACATAATAACATAGACATAGCATTAATATCGGAAACACATTTTACCTACATTTCACAGGGTTTGTTGTCTATCATACCACACATCCAAATGGCACAGCGCATGCGGGTTCAGCATTATTGTCAAAAATAACGTAAAACATTACCTACAAGAAGAAATTAGAAAGGAGCATATCCAGGCTACGGTAATCGCAGTTTAACTAAAAAACTTCGAGATCAACGTAGCAGCCGCTGACTGCCCTCCTAGACATAACGTTAAAAAGGAACAGTTCGAAGAAATATTCAAGAAATTAGGATCAAAATTCATAATAGGCGGATATTTCAACGCAAAACATAAAGCCTGGGGTTCTCGTCTAATTACACCAAAAGGAAAGGAGTTATTAGAGGCAACCAATGCTTGTGCCAGTGGAGCTCATTCATCAAGTAAACCAACTTATTGGCCTAATGATAGTAACAGAATACCGGATCTTATCAAGAGACACGGTAGTGTCTCGCGCCAAGTACACGCGGAGCGAGACCGACCGTGACTCTTTTACGCGACGCGACGAGTTGCGAGTACTCGAGATGTTGAGATCTCGATAACGAGTGAACGGATCAAGTTCTAAGTAGGCTTGATCGATAGCTTGGGGTCGAATTAGGGGGGGGGTTTCTCTTATAATATTCCGCTACGTGCCCTACGAGCGGAGATATATTGCGACGCAAAGTCCAAATGTGAAAATTTTATATTAAGATACTTTGTAAGATACGTCGACCGCTCTCATCATGCCATGCCATCATTTCATTGGCTGGAGTCGCGTCCTTTTCACTTTTTCGACACCACGGCGGTGCTAGTATCGCCAGTTTCGATATGCACATATGTATACGTGTGTGTACTGCGCGAGTGCAGATAGTGCGTTTAGCGCGCTGTCACACATCAGTTAACCTATCTCGAGAGATACGGTAGTACGCGCGGAGCGAGACCGACCGTGACTCTTTACGCGACGCGACGATTAATTCAAGGTAATTGTTTTATGTAATTATCCTATAATTATCTTATTCTATATATTACTGTTACTTAGTTTACTGTTTACTTTACTACGTTTACGTGAGTGTTTACATACAGGTTAACCTATATATATTGACGGCAGGGAGCTGATACTGAGATCAAGGAGCCTGTTCACACGAGGCGTTTCTGCCGCGCGATTGCGGCCGCGCGTTAACGTTTGCACGAGCCGCACGCTGTCGCGAGGTAAGGTGCGACAACGCGCGCATACGCGCGTACGCGAAACGGCAGTAACACCGTAATCGTGCCGGCGATATACTGAATTTGAATTGCTTCGTGCTTATCTGGAGATTTCGTATCCCTACATCGTGTTACCACCGCTGCCGGAAAAGAAGGTTCTTTAAGTTGGCAGAAAGTGACGACTGACACGTTCGATCCCGACTTCGTTGATCGCAGAAGAGCTGGACTCGAGGTACGTTTCCGATTTGCAATTATAACAGTATCGTGCGATGAATGTCGTACTAACCTCAAAGTCGGAGCATCCTTGCTCACCGCTACGGGATCGACGTAAAGTTTTAGCGGATTTTAATCTTCCGAATTAGCGTCGCAACAATATTAGTCTTCCATTATCTATTGCCTCACAACTTTTCGATTTTAATATTCTGTAGCTGTATAGTTATTTGTACACAATAGTGATATTAATATACATCAGATTGTTCACGTTTTTGTGCTGTTACAGTTCTATGATTTAGAGGAACTGTTTCGTAACGGTGGCCCCGTGCCAGATACAAATTACATATTCCTGGGAGATTTTGTCGATCGGGGCTACTATAGCTTAGAAACGTTTACTCGTCTGCCCACACTTAAAGCTAAATGGTCCGACAGGATAACGTTACTACGTGGTAATCACGAATCTAGACAAATCATGCATGTTTATGGATTTTACGGTAAGTGCGCAACGATACTTTCTTTTCTGAGCTTTTTTTTACATTTGTGTATAATAAAGCTTTGATTTCATTGGTCTCTTCATTTTCTGTTCTAGATGAATGCCAAAACAAGTACGGCAATGCTAATGCGTGGAAGTACTGTTGTAGGGTATTTGACTTGCTCACAGTTGCTGCCGTGAGTATTTGTATAAAAGATTTTTTTAAATTGTAACTTCACTTTTGATTACGCTCGAATAAAATTCTGTTTTAGTTAATTGATGAACAGGTTCTTTGTGTACACGGTGGATTGTCTCCAGCTATTAGAACACTAGATCAAATTAGAACGATTGAAAGGAATCAAGAGCTTCCACACAAAGGTATTAATTGTATAAAGTGATATGTCATTGCAAAAGTTACATAATAATAAAAGTTACATGACTGGATATTTACTGTTATTGTACAATAATAATAAAATATCGTTGCTTAATTGCCATATTACAGGTGCTTTCTGTGATTTGGTCTGTCCGATCCAGAAGATGTAGAAACATGGGCAGTAAGTCCGCGTGGTGCAGGCTGGCTGTTTGGCAGCAAAGTGACTTACATGTTCATGGAAGTGAATGATCTTAAACTCATCTGTAGGGCGCACCAATTAGTTCAGGAAGGTATGTCTTTGCTCAAATATTTCTGTCGCAGATTTTTTTAATCTCGGAAGTATGTATTGATGACGCATATTTTTATCATGCAGGTTATAGGTACATGTTTAATGGCAAACTCGTCACACTGTGGTCGGCCCCAAATTATTGTTATCGATGTGGTAACATAGCTAGTATCATGCAGTTCACGACAGTGGATCAGAGATCACCCGTGCTGTTCCAGGCAGTGCCTGATTCCGAGAGAGTAATCCCACCTCTAACGCCCACTCCGTACTTTTTGTGATCTATCTTAGTGGCTCATCTGTACGGATGCGGAAGAGAAATGTCTGTGTCTAGACTCTACGGAATCACATGATTTGATTGGCCGGATCCAGGCTGGTACCATGACGGACCCACACATTCATGAGAATATATCACTGATTATACATATTACTCTAGAAAATTTTGATTCCCTTAAGGGGATCCTATAGCGGCAGTGCACTTTATGCACTAAGTGCACACTTTAACTCGTATTTTATTTATTATAAATGTTTAAGAGCAAAAATGCAAAATCGGGCTGTTTCGGGAACTACATATGAGCTTACTGATTAAAAATATCCTAAATGGAATAAGATTCATTCGATATTTTGGCTAAATGGTACTAATTCGTAATTTTTGTACGATTTACGTAATATGGACGATTATAATAAATAAAATACGAGTTAAAGTGTGCACTTAGTGCATAAAGTGCACTGCCGCTATAGGATCCCCTTAAAAGAAATTATTTGATGCGTTCTACGATCAAAGTACGATACTTAGAGAGGACTGAATTGTCGTGTGATTGATCTTATTCAGGAAATGTTCTTTAGATTTTTTAAGAACTTTATCAGGTTTTACATGTTGTGTGTGTGTGCGTGCGTGCGTGCGTGTGTGTGTGTGTGTGTGTGTGTGTGTGTGTGTGTGTGTGCGTGCGTGTGTGTGTGCGTGTGCGTGTGTGTGTGCGTGTGCGTGTGCGTGTGCGTGTGCGTGTGCGTGTGCGTGTGCGTGTGCGTGTGCGTGTGCGTGTGCGTGTGCGTGTGCGTGTGCGTGTGCGTGTGCGTGTGCGTGTGCGTGTGCGTGTGCGTGTGCGTGTGTGTGTGTGTGTGTGTGTGTGTGTGTGTGTGTGTGTGTGTGTGTGTGTGTGTGTGTGTGTGTGTAAAGCTAACTTTTATATATCTACATAGTATCTGCCATTGCATCAGCCTGATTTTTGTAGCTCGAGAAAAAAAAGAAAACGATATTTTGCATCAGAGCAAATGTGAACATTCTGTGGTCTAGACGCTTTTGCTGTCTACTATGTACATTCTGTAGAGCATTCATATCTCAGAGCAGCATTCTGGACTTTAATGTTCAAAAAACTAAGAGCTTTTAAATAATTTATGAGCGCGAATAACGCAAATAGTCCAGTGCTGTGTGTGAATATAAAAAGAAAAGAAAAGAAAAGAAATATCACGTTTAAACATTCCGGCAAAAAGTACACTCTCTGAGTACAGTGAATGCTTCTCTGACATTACAATCGTTGTGCGTAGAATTCAGATTTATTAAAGCGTGAGCATATATAGTACTGTTAAGGTCTTCCTGAACATATAAATTATCTGTTGCTGGTTTAGGTACTGTGTGTGCTGCGTACCGTTCTTTTTTCTTCTAAATGCGCAATCGGTGTTCTTAGCAAGAATCGTAAATTCGGCTCTTTTTCGCTGAAGTACAAATAGCGTGTAGCAGTAGCCAAAGTTTTCCTGCTTAGGTAAGGAAATCCGATAGCGGGATTGTTATAGCATCTGTAGAGAGTTGTCTTATTATTTTTATGCACATGACATTTTTTTACGCTTAATTTTAAGAAATTCCGAGCTCAAATATTGTCTTTAAACTACCTTGACACACATTGATGTTCTTTTCAAGAAAGATATCCACCGTTCGTTTGTCACACACACACACACTTCTCTCTTCTATATATATATATATATATATATATATATATATATGTGTACAAAGCAATATTTTCAAATACTATTGCATCCTCCGAATCTTTGTACAATTTCCAATATCGTATGCCAAATCGCTGTCGTATTGAATAATCGTAATTAGCTAATTGTCATAAGTTCATTAATGTAGGGAGCAACTAGAAAAGAAAAAAAACCGAGACCCTTAGCAATGTGCCTCTAAATTAATAAGCGTTTGTGTAATATAATGATACGATATTGATATGACATAATTAATGGAAATGCACCGGCCATTGCGTATCATAAGCCTGAATTCTGACCATCGATTTTTGCTAGCTCACGATAATTCCTAACCGATCACAGACCCGACAAATACGGCATTGGCATTGTGGCACAGGCTGTCAAGTTGAGACTACTCTATTTTGAATTTTGTGATATAGACCGAAGGAGGCGTGTGCAATGGTCATGTCGATGTTTATAACGACTCTCCTTGTCGCACCATTCGAAGAGGTGTTTTGCGAAGACCCGTTATTCCAAGAAATGTAATAAACTTTTGAACAGTGCCTTCAGAACTATAACACGACGGTCTACTAGAAGTATAAATGCTTTCTTACTGACAGATAATCGATAGACGAACTAACATAAGGACGAAGAATCATACAAATATCAGAGCTTAACGGAGAATGTGTATGAGGAAATTTTTTATCATCTTTTCTTTTTATTCTATTTCATAAGCCTTCCGCTATTGTTTTGGAACGAGCCTTTGCTTTTTCGCGAAACTTTTCTACGATATTTACGTTTTACGATTTTACTACCTTTTAGGTCTACTCTTACAATTTTACATCACACGCGCGCGGTATATTCTCTATTTGTACTACATTTATTATAACGTACAATTACAATTGCGCGATACTTTACGCGAGTAATGTATTACATTAGGTAGAGAAGAGTGCATCTAGAACGAATTGGGACACGGAGCTTGCGTTACAAACTCGACTCGCTACATTTGCAGCCTCCGAGTCGTGAAACGGTTTCGCAACGACGAGAACGCCCTACGTGCGGTACGGATATCATTAGAAATCCTTAAAAAAAAAAAAAAAAAGAAGTATTAGCCTCTGTATCTATTGGGGTGTTCGCGGCGTTTCGTTTACCGGAATGCCTCTGTCTGTGATCGCTTTAATCTTATCGAAGTGTCCAAGCGCTTGCGGCAACTCGATATTAATAATCGGTAAGCTCGCGAGAGAGAGAACAAATAAAGACAATTTGCAAGATAAAAATAAAATAACGAAGACTAATTTAGCTTAATGTGCTCCGTGCGGGAGCTTGAACACTGCGCATAATCCTTAAAGATCTCACAGGTAGACACCATTTTAAAACGATCATCATGTACCTTGAAAGTATAGACTTTGTTATGTTAATGTAATGAAGAACGTCTGTAATAAAAATGCGCAAAAAATCGCACTTAATCGCATTGTCAATAATACTCGAAAAAAAACAAAGTGGTAGTATTATACCTCGAAATAACACCCTGTACATACTGTTTATAAAATGCGTAATACTACAAAAAGGCGTGATATCCGTACAAAATTACCTTTTTTAAAATAGAGAAGAACACGATCGCATAGTGCAGACCAAACGCTTTGGACCAAACGCTATGGTACATGAGCATATTTACAGTTCGAAGACCAAGAGGCAGAGCCGCGGGGATACGACGACAAGAAAGATGTTGTCAGCTAACTACCATTGGGGTAGACGAGGCAGAAGACCGAGACAGTAACATAATTATTTTTAAGCCGTATTTTTAAGCAGTAACATATAACCCGTCAGTATTATATATTCGTACCTCTGACCATACACATATAAACACACACATACAAAGTGAATATGTGAATATGCTACGTTTCTTATACATACATGAAAACATAATTGCTAAATAAACATTTAATAAAACTATTATATTATTGTTATTTACTTCATATTTACCAAATCAAGTTTTATTTAATATGTATAATCTATTGTAACTGTAAATAAATATATTATTTACTGTATAATTAAATGCTGGTACATTCAAGAAATTTGTAATTCTGACCTGGATTTATATCCTGTCTAAACTACACATGTCAGTTTAAATTGATGTTTTACCTAGTTATTGCACCAATAATGTTTAAATAAATCGTAGCTTTAGTTTTTAACGCAGGAAAAGAAAATTTAACGTTTAAGCGCTAACCAATGTTGATGCAATTTTCTGAAGAAATACTTACATATTGATTTTGTTGCATATTCGAAATCTAAAATCCGAGCATGCTAGAAGCACTTTCATTATCTTCAATGTGTCAGGTATTTTAAAAGAACACTAAATTTATCTTTAAAAATAGGCAAAATTCAAGCAGCTGTAACTTTGTTAAAAATGAACAAAATTTAAATTTAAAAAAAGGATTTTAAAGCTTGAAATCTCTACTTTTGAAAGTTTTTATCGTGGATTGAATAAGAAATGAGCATTTTGACTTTGATTGCTCATAACTTCCTTAAAAATCATCGTATTGCAATTCGAAAAAACAGATTCTTAAAGCTGAAACTTTGCTTTATTGAACGGTATAATTGCCAAATTTTTTAAAATAACAAATAGACATGATACAAATGGATGAAAATAATGTAAATTATTTTTAAATGCAGAGTACTTAAAAGTACAAAAAAACATAAAGAATAAATTTGTTTTATTTGTATCATGTCTACATGTTATTTAAAAAAATCTATTTTCTTAGAAATAATAGTCTGTAACACCTTTAGCTTTACAATCTGTACATACTGTTTGTAAGATATACTCTTTATAAGACTAGTTAGAAGAGGATGCGTAATTACACTACAAAATGCATGATATCAGTACAAAATTACCTTTTTCAAAAAAGGTAAAAAAAAGGCGCCAAGTACACGCGTGGTTGTTACCTCGAAAAAAACCAAGTGGTAGTATCATTAATTTTAAATTAAAAAATAAATAAAATCTATTCTAACCTAGGTGGTAGTAGCTTTAATTTTTCTTAACAAAATTATTATATTACAAAATTGTTACTTTATTCAATCCAAGTGATATCTACCTCAAAAAACTTAAATAACAAGTGGTATCTATTAAAAAAAAATATGTGAAATCTTTTAATACTGCGCCAATTACAAAGAAAGAATATATATAGGTATATATATACATATATTATATATACCTTAACAAAATTATTATTATATCACAAAATTGCGTTACCAAACTTAATCCAAGTGATACGTACCAACCTAAATGGTAGTAGCCTTATTTCTCCTTAACAAAATTATATCACAAAATTGCGTTACCTAACTCAACCTAAGTGATATGTTATTTCAAAAAAATATATGAAATCTTTAAATTACGCCAACTACAAAGAGAATATATATATTGCTTTGAAAAATAATTGTAGTGCAACTACTCTTAAAAAATAAAACAAAATTGTGTTACCTAACTTAACCCAAGTGGTATGTATCTTTGTATTCCTAATAAGGGTCTTTCTATCAACCCAAGTGGTAGTAGTTTTAATTCTTCTTGATAAAATTATAATATTACAAAGAATCATTTTAATCACAAAAAATTAAAGAGGTAACATTATAAAATAAAAATATTTATTTAAAATAAAATAAATAAATTTTTCTTGTAAAAAACTTGGCGCTGCTTTTTTAAAGTAAATCCAGACAAATTTGCATAGCGCATAAACATAAGCGTAAGAAATTGATTGGTTCATATATATGTGCAAAAGGAAATAGACCAATCTATCTCTTTATGCATATGCTTATGCACCTATGCAAGTTTGTCTGGATACACCTTAAAAAAGCAGCGCCAAGTTTTTTACAAGAAAAATTTATTTATTTTATTTTAATTAAATATTTTTATTTTATAATGTTACCTCTTTAATTTTTTGTGATTAAAATGATTCTTTGTAATATTATAATTTTATCAAGAAGAATTAAAACTACTACCACTTGGGTTGATAGAAAGACCCTTATTAGGAATACAAAGATACATACCACTTGGGTTAAGTTAGGTAACACAATTTTGTTTTATTTTTTAAGAGTAGTTGCACTACAATTATTTTTCAAAGCAATATATATATTCTCTTTGTAGTTGGCGTAATTTAAAGATTTCATATATTTTTTTGAAATAACATATCACTTAGGTTGAGTTAGGTAACGCAATTTTGTGATATAATTTTGTTAAGGAGAAATAAGGCTACTACCATTTAGGTTGGTACGTATCACTTGGATTGAGTTTGGTAACGCAATTTTGTGATATAATAATAATTTTGTTAAGGTATATATGATATATGTATATATATACCTATATATATTCTTTCTTTGTAATTGGCGCAGTATTAAAAGATTTCACATATTTTTTTTTAATAGATACCACTTGTTATTTAAGTTTTTTGAGGTAGATATCACTTGGATTGAATAAAGTAACAATTTTGTAATATAATAATTTTGTTAAGAAAAATTAAAGCTACTACCACCTAGGTTAGAATAGATTTTATTTATTTTTTAATTTAAAATTAAAGATACTACCACTTGGTTTTTTTCGAGGTCGATTTCTACATCACAAAAGGTATATCAACCAATTGTATAGAAGTAAACAATATGGAGGATCTTACTTCAGACCATATACCAGTACTAATGACAATATGTAATTCAATAATACGAAAGAAAAAAAGAACTACACTCATTAATAAGTATACTAACTGGAACAAATTCCGAGAAAAATTAGACCAGCAAATTAACTTAAAGATAGGACTCAAAACTGTCAACGAGCTAAACATACAAGCTCAGAAATTTATAGAGGCAATACGTGGAGCTGCAATTAAAGCAACACCTATCTTACGAGAAACTCCAAAACAGGAAATAAGTTACCTGTGGAAATTAGAGAGATGATTAAAGAAAGAAGAAGAGCACGACGAATTTGACAGAATACAAGAAACCCAGAGAATAAAAGATTATTTAATCACATAAGTAATCAACTAAATCAATTGACTAAGGAAATTATTAATAAAGGTATAGAAGAATATCTGGAAAGTCTTTCTACAGAGGCAGACAATGATTATTCCCTGTGGAAAGCTACAAGAAGACTTAAAAGACCTGTGGTTAGGATCCCTCCAATTAGGGACGAGTTAGGTAAATGGTTACGTCGAGACGAAGAGAAAGCCGAAGCATTCGCTCGCTATTTATCCGGAGTATTTCAAACTCATAATATTTAATCTACAACTGTACATACAATAACATACAACAAAAATGAACAACTTAAATATGTTACACCTCTAGATCGCGCAAGAAATCGACAGTAACATCAATCCGAAAAAAGCACCAGGTATAGACGAAATCTCACCTAGAATACTTAAAGAAATGTCGCGTAAAGGAATAGTGCTTCTAACGTATATTTTCAATGCATGCTTTCGCTTAGAAAACATACCTGACTGTTTTAAGACAGCTCAGATTATAACGCTTAAAAAACCGGACAAAGCGGAAGAGGATATAACTTCATACAGACCAATATCATTACTTCTGGTAATATCTAAGCTATTCGAAAAACTATTCTACAAGCGACTTAAACCGCTAATAAGTATTCCAGACCACCAATTCGGTTTTCGTAATCAACACTCAACTGTGGAACAAATCCATAGAGTAACATCAATTATCGAAAAGGCATTTAAAGAAAAAAATATTGCTCTGCAGTATTTTTAGATGTCTCACAAGCCTTTGACAAGGTATGGCACAAGGGCCTTGTTTACAAACTAATTGTAAGTAAGTGTTTGCCAGGAAACTACTGTAGATTACTTGAGTCATACCTCTCTGACAGGAGATTCAAAGTAGCGAGTAAAGATTCTAAATTATCATACTTTCCGGCACAAGCAGGAGCACCGCAGGGGAGTGTTCTCGGACTGGTTTTATACCTGCTATATACGGCTGATATACCGATGGGTAATAATACCTCAATAGCTACGTATGTAGACGATACAGCAATAATGGCTGTAAGTGAATCACAGGATAAAGCAACAGAGATGCTCCAAAGAACTCTAGATAAAATATCCAGATGGATGCAAGATTGGAAAATTAAACTCAACGAGACTAAATTCATCCATATCACATTCGCATTACGACACATAAATACAGACTACTGTGTATATACTGTGATATAAATAAACAACAAATAACGCAGAAGGATTCAGCATAATATCTAGATATACACTTGGATACAAGGCTAACATGGAAACATCACATATGTAAAAAAATAAAACAAATCCGTCTAAAAACTCGCCAAATGTATTGGCTTATCGGACGAAAATCACAGTTAAACCTTTACAATAAAAGGTTACTTTATCTGACAATCATCATGCCGATTTGGACATACGGTAAATGGGGATGTACAAGAGACTCAAATCGCCTAAGGATACAGCGCTGCCAGAATAATATTGTACGAATAATCACTAACGCAAGATGGTACCAACGCAACGAGGATCTACACGCGGACCTGAGTCTTCCGTCAGTAGAAGAAATAATTAAAAAATTCGCGAAACAACATGAAAATAAACTACAACAACATGTGAATGTAGAAGCAACACGACTCCTAGATACTATGACAGACATAAGACGACTTAAAGACGTAAACCGCAGGACCTAGTCCAATAAAAGATATTATGTAAACATATAATAGTTGAGGCATGAATAATGATCCATGCTTCAACACATGTTCACTAACAGCTCTTGTTATAGATATTACTTATTTAAACAACAGTTTAAGATTGTAATACATAAAAAAAAACTTAGCAAAAAAGGCCATCCGCGAAGATGAATCCCCCTATTTTAAACTGCCTCACACAGACATGTTCATTAGCTGCAGAGAAAATCTCGCGACCAAAGTCCACAATTTCCTGTTTAATGAGGCTCGACACAAAGGATCACATTTCTTTCAGAAAATCTACATCAATGCTGCCAAGCCATGGTATTACAAACTGGAAATAAATCGTGAAACAATTGTTACGATCTCGAATCTCGGTTCAGGGCTAATCACTACAATCTTAACCACAGCCTGTTTAGGAAGAAAATAATTGACGATGGGTCATGCCCCTGTGGCAATCAGATCCAAGACTTTAATCATCTTATTTTTGAATGTCCTCTAACTTCCAGTCAAACTGCAAGATTTCGCCTTACCATACGTACTCTCAGAGGCTCTCAATGTAGAGACATCTTTGATGTTTTCAAAGAACCAACTAATAAAATGGAGTGAAGCCCAGTTGCGCACAGAATAAATCGGACACAGCAGGTTGAATCAATCGGACACAGTGACAATCGGACACAGTAGGAAACGGACACACAACGGTTACAATCGGACTCACAAGGGAACGGTCGGAAGTGTCCCTACCCGATTTGGATGCGCTTTGGATATGTTGTTGAGCATAAAAAAAAACAGACTCGTATTTTTTTTTGCGGCGTATCTCGACGTTTAGGGGTTGAAAAAACCCCTAAAAAATAACGACCGATTTGGATGCGCTTTGGATATGTTGTCGAGCATCAAAAAACATTAGACACGGGTTTTTTTTGCTGGTTATCTCGACGTTTAGGGGTTGAAACAACCCCTAAAAAATAACGGATTTTATAGTTTTTAGCGAATATCTTCGAAAATATAAGGCGTATGAAAAAAAGTTTGGTACAAAAGGTTTATGGCTTTTTGTGCTCTTTACAATGGCGTAATCAGATTTTTCAAATTTGTCACATTTTTTAATTTAACCCCACTTCCACCTATTATTTTTGCCAAATATAACAATTTTTCCAACGCAAATTTAAGAGCGTCAAATGCCAAATACATCCATGTGTATTTTTATTATGATACCATTATTAGATTTTTGGCAAGACGAGATGATATGTGGTATAGGCGTCGCGCTGTAGGTAGGTGTTGCGTTATTTCTGTTCAGTTGCGCCGTACGCTTAAAAATTTCCATTACTATATACTACGACAAAATATGCGATGAAAGTCCAAGCAGAGGAAAAGATATCACGTCATCCGAAGTTCAAATGGCGCGTGCGCAAAACAGTATTATAAATACGCGTCGAAGTAAATTGTTGTGAGCGCACAACGGTATAATTATTCATTAATGTAATACGACCCTAGCGATTAAAGTCATTTCTGAATTCCGCCAAAAGACCTGACGATTGCATCGGACGATCGATCAAACTGGGCGGAGAGGTTAACGCTATCTCGAGAGCGTTCGAGGGAGCGAGAGAGTCCCTGAGCTAGCAACGAAATGTAGACTCCGATATTATAAATACCACCGGTGTCTAATTGATTGTGTCCAAATGATTGTGTCCAAATGAACGGTGTCCAAATGCACCGTGTCCAAGTGCATCTCTCTCAAAAGATTATATAGTCACTGGCAAAACTGGCAAAGAATTGAGTAAGAGCTGAATAAAAAATTATATTAAATATTCAATATCAAAGAAAAAAGTAACAAGCGTAAGAAACCAATAAAAGTTAACAATAAAAATGCACTTACATGTTCACAAAACGACAGCGTACAACACAGTTTTTTACACTTTAGACTTATGATCTGAAATGCTTGCTTTTCGGAATTATGACACAAGCAAATGATATTCAAATGCGTGAATTTGGTTGTTGATTTTGTTGTGCCGTAACCGGGATAGTATATTATTGTAGCGGTTAATGTGACGCACGTGTTCGTTCAGATTATGATTTGCGATTGCCCGCCCGATCTTAAAATTCGGCGGTATTTATAATGTCGGAGTCGACATTCCGTTGCTAGTCTAGGACTCTCGAAATAGCGTTAACCTCTCGCTGTCAGTGCCTTGCGCTGGCCTTTGCATCAGCGCTTTCGGTCATCCCGAAGTTGAAATGGAAATTTTTAAGCGTACGGCGCAACTGAACAGAAATAACGCAACTCCTACCTACAGAGCGACGCCTATACCACATATCATCTCGTCTTGCCAAAAATCTAATAATGGTATCATAATAAAAATACACATGGATGTATTTGGCATTTGACGCTCTTAAATTTGCGTTGGAAAAATTGTTATATTTGGCAAAAATAATAGGTGGGAGTGGGGTTAAATTAAAAAATGTAACAAATTTGAAAAATCTGATTACGCCATTGTAAAGAGCACAAAAAGCCATAAACCTTTAGTACCAAACTTTTTTTCATACGCCTTATATTTTCGAAGATATTCGCTAAAAACTATAAAATCCGTTATTTTTTAGGGGTTGTTTCAACCCCTAAACGTCGAGATAACCAGCAAAAAAAAACCCGTGTCTAATGTTTTTTGATGCTCGACAACATATCCAAAGCGCATCCAAATCGGTCGTTATTTTTTAGGGGTTATTTCAACCCCTAAACGTCGAGATAAGCAGCAAAAAACACCCGTGTCTAATGTTTTTTGATGCTCGACAACATATCCAAAGCGCATCCAAATCGGTCGTTATTTTTAGGGGTTTTTTCAACCCCTAAACGTCGAGATACGCCGCAAAAAAAAATACGAGTCTGTTTTTTTTAATGCTCAACAACATATCCAAAGCGCATCCAAATCGGGTAGGGACACTTCCGACCGTTCTCTTGTCAGTGCTAATCGGACACAGTGATAATCGGACACGTAGGAAACGGACACACGGTGGTTGCAATCGGACAGTGCTAATGCATATTACTTACAATTAGCTTTCAATGATGAATATATCCTATATAATATATCAAAGTACATGCTTCGCCCCCCTGCACCCCCCCCCATGGTCGGTGTGGGTGAACCTCGAAGAGTGGGCAGGGGGGGGCTTTGCCCCCTCGCACTCCTTTCCCATGCACGGGTCGGTGTGCGTGAACGTTGAGGCGTGGGCGGGGGGGGGCTTCGCCCCTCTCGCACCCCCTCAAGGGCATGCTTTCTGCGTGCCCGGGTGTGAAGTGGACCTCGCTTTATAACTTATAATGCACATGCATGATAGGGGGTGCAGCAAAAGAGCAGTATGTTATTAGAAATGATTTTAAGGTTAGAAAAGCTGTCACGGAGCATGATATCACGAATACAACGTATAGAATATGGCTCTGTGATTGGTTTACAATATCTTAAGATTGTACTTAAAACAGTCTTAAATATAAGATCGAACTATATAAATACTGGGCTATGTGTCCGTTTCTTGTTGTGTCCGATTGCAACCATCGTGTGTCCATTTTCTACTGTGTCCGATTGGCACTGTGTCTGATTAGCACTGTATCCGATTGCAACCACCGTGTGTTCGTTTCCTACGTGTCCGATTGTCACTGTGTCCGTTTCCTACTGTGTCCAATTGCAACAATCGTGTGTCCGTTTCCAATTGTGTCCGATTGGCACTGTGTCCGATTATCACTGTGTCCGATTGTTACTGTGTCCGTTTCCTATTGTGTCCGATTGGCACTGTGTCCGTTTCTTATCGTGTCCGATTATCACTGTGTCCGATTGGCAATGTGTCCGATTGTTACTGTGTCCGTTTCCTACTGTGTCCGATTAGCACTGTGTCCGATTGCAACCATTGTGTGTTCGTTTCCTACTGTGTCCGATTGGCACTGTGTCCGTTTCTTATCGTGTCCGATTATCACTGTGTCCGATTGGCAATGTGTCCGATTGTTACTGTGTCCGTTTCCTACTGTGTCCGATTAGCACTGTGTCCGATTGCAACCATTGTGTGTTCGTTTCCTACTGTGTCCGATTGGCACTGTGTCCGTTTCTTACCGTGTCCGATTATCACTGTGTCCAATTGGCAATGTGTCCGATTATTGCTGTGTCCGTTTCCTACTGTGTCCGATTAGCACTGTGTCTGATTGTAACCGTTGTGTGTCCGTTTCCTACTGTGTCCGATTGTCACTGTGTCCGATTTATTCAACCTGCTGTGTCCGATTTATTCTGTGCGCAACTGGGATCTCCCCATAAAATGTGTCGCCTTATTATGGCTTTCTGTAAGGCCACGGAAATCGCTATTTAAACATGGCGCGCTTCGCGCGTCTCGCGCAGGCCTACGTATAGTCCCTCCCGATCCCCTTCTCCACCTATGCACTCAATGGCTTGCGCCAAACCGAAGCCAGCGCCATAGTTGATTACGCAAACTGCTACCAAGTTGACACTCAATATACATTATGTGATACTGGCCGTATTGCCTACTGTTTAGGTGGCAGGAGCCATTAAAATTAAGAAGAAAAAGAAGTGTTCTGTGCAGGAGCCATTAAAAGCGTAAGGTTTAGTGTGGTGCGCAACACTGAAAAGGATTAAGAACATATTGGATTGACATAGATAGAAGACTAATAAGTTTGAATTGTCTGTAATATTCCTTGCTTTTTTCATACTAATTTGGTAGTACATTGTGATTGAGGCTAAGTTAGGTTAACCAGTGTTTTCCACATGGTAAGTGGATAAATAATAGTAATGTATTCGTCCCCTGGTGGAAAAATTTTACTAAAATTTCACGGAAATTTCGCTGAAAGTGATATTTCAGCAAAATTGTTGAAAATACGCTAAAATTTTACTGCAATTCCTCTGAAAGTGATTTTTTCAGCAAAAGTACTGAAAGGTCGCTGAAATTAAACTAAAATATCTTCGTAAATTTGTTTGAAAATTTTTCTGAAAATTTGCTAAAATTTCTCTGAAAATAGGCTGCTCTGAAAGAGTGATGGCAAAAGACCTGTTTTTTCGCCCATTTTTTGGGCAAAAAACATTGAACCTCGAATTTCAAACTTTTTTTTATGCCAAATAGTACTATTAGATGAAACATTAATACCAGTAAAATTTCAAGATGAGCATAGGCACGGTTTCGGAGATACAAGGAGGTGAAAATACGGGATATCGAAAATTCGTATAAGAGTAACTTTGTCATTTTTAGAGATATTTTAAATCTGCAAGCGGGTGCTGTTTCTGAATCGTTTGTACCCGTTTGTACCACCGCCAGTTTTGTTTGTACCTTTAAGGGGGTGATTGTACCGAATTTTCAAAATTGGGGTAAGAGCTATCTTCGCCATTTTTAGAGATATTTTAAATCCACAAGCGAGTGCTATTTCGGAATCGGGTACAAACGATTCTAAAACAGCACTCGTTTGCAGATTTAAAATATCTCTAAAAATGACAAAGTCACCCTTATACAAATTTTCGATATTCCGTATTTTCACCCCCTTGTATCTTCGGAACCGTACCTATGCTCATCTTGAAATTTTACTGGGATTAATGTTTCATCTAATAGTACTATTTGCCATGAAAAAAAGTTTGAAGTTCGAGGTCCAAAAAATGGGCGTTGCCATCACTCTTTCGTTAAAAAATTATTTTTAGCCAAATTGCTGAAAATTGTTAAAAAATTAGCTACAATTTCTCTAAAAAGTTCTCTGAAAATTTACTGGTATTTCTCTACAATTTTTATAAAATTTCACTGAAAAAAGATTTTCGGCCAAATTGCTGAGTATTCGCTAAAAATTTTGTGAAATTAAATTGAAATTTCTCCGAAAATTTTTCTGAAAACTTGGTGATATTTATCTGAAAACGTGTTGAAATTTCTCTGACATTTCGCTTAAAGTGTTGCATAATTGCTAAAAATACGCGGAAAGTGATCTTTCAGAATTACTTTTTTATGAAAAAAAGGATTTAAACATGTATGAAGAATAATAAGATTATGTTTACATTTGTACATCACAATAATATTTAACATTTATTTTATAGCATTATTATATTGATAATATTTTTATAAAAAAGTGTTACAAAAATTATTGTAAGATATTAAAAAATAGAATTTTTAATATTCAAGATTTTTTTAAAGATAAAGAACTAGTGTCCCGCGCCAAGTACACGCGCAGCACGAGACCGCTGTGTATCTTTACACGAACGGACGAGTTGCAAGTACCCAAGATTTTGAGATCTCAATAACGAGTGAACGGATCAAGTTCTAAGTAAGCTTGATCGATAGCTAATTGGGTTTGAATTATGTAATAAAAGTGTTTTTATTTTTCCGTTATGTGCCCTATGAGCAGAGATATTGCGACGTAAAGTCTGAAATGTTAAATTTTACAATTAAAAAACGTCGTCATCGTCGCCGTACGTACGGTTGCTTTTGCATCAATAGATGACATTTGAGGCTATTGAAAAGAGACAGCATATACGTACGTGTGCGTCGTGTGCGTGTGCGCTCAGTGCGTTCAGCGCGCTGTCAGTCAGTTATAACCTAGAAATGTGTATTGTGCAACACCGTGGTCTCTCATCGTTAAATACGATCGTTTAATTCCGAATTTCGGTCGCGTCACGCAAGGATCGAAGTGTCACGATATTAGGATAAGCGTCACAAGAAGCGAAATATCAGTGGGTCGGATTTATCAGTATAGTGACAGTCGTGACCGTCGTGATAATGATCATCAATATATCAATATATATTGATCGCAGGGAGCTGATATCGAGGAGATCTTTAAGAAGGAAAGTGTATCCAAAATCGCACGCGTATGTACTGTCACGGCTTTTTCGGCCGGAGCAAAGGAACGCTAGGAGAGTCGGATGATAGGCCTCTCGGGATAATCCCTCGCGCGAGTCAGGCAGCTCTCAATTAAATCCGATGGGCGCCAGACGCGATGCCCTCGCGTCCACTAAATTCTCGATAACTTTAACGCGAAGTCGCGAGAACCAAAGCCTGTCGCACGAGGGGCCGGCCAGCTCGACCTAACGGCAGAGGGGCAGGGTAGAGGCAGGGCGGCGCAGTTTCGTCGAACGAACACAAAATAATTTCACACAAATCGCTAGATATTCGTAAACTATTATTTACTGTATATCCCCGTAGGGTTCACAGTCTAGTATCTTACGGCGTTTTTGCAGGGACGTACCCAACCCTATCCCACTCTCATCCATTTCCTTTGGGTTGGGTACGTCCCTGCAAAAACGCTGTAAGATACTAGACTGTGAACCCTACGGGGATATACAGTAAATAATAGTTTACGCTAGATATTCAATGAACAATAGGTTTTGTTTATTAAAATAAAAGTAAATAATCAGCGTAGTAAATTTTGAATAATGAAGAATAAGCAAGTCTGGTTATTCGGGCAAGCAGAGAATTCACGGAAAAGAATCTGAAATTGTCGTTGAATGATAGATCATACGGAAAAATAAACAGGTCGGAGGAAATCAAAACCAAATTACAAGTGAGTAATACGCCAAAAAAACAAACTTGAATTTAGGCGATGTCCAGAGCCGAAATGACGGCAATATAACGCTATGAAAGAGTGGCTGACGAACCGATTTATCGCGGAAACAACTTAAATCTAACTTATCACTAATGACGCAAAGTAACTAATTTGTATCGCGAGAAGGGAATCGACGAATATTCGCTGAATTTACGGGGCGGCGCCCTGCCGGGCGCGCCTGATCTCGCTCGCAAGAAATGCGACGCACTAAGGGCGTTGGTCGGTCGCTCGCGATGTTCGCAGGTAATCGTCGACGCGATTTCGAAATCCCTCGCGACACCCTTATCACGAATAACACAAAGACGAAGACAACAATTCTATATTTACGCGATGACCAATGATCGTTTCGCACAAATCGCGAATGACGACGCAGCGCTGGTCTCTACGCAGCACGCAGGCAGGTACCCCGCAAAGCCACTCTCCGGCGACGCGCGATAAAGGAACGCCGACGCGAACCCCGAGACCAGATTGCTGACGCTCGTTACCACGCGAAAGGTTCAAATACGCGAATTCTATCCACGACCGGATGTCGTGATATCTACGATCTCGCGACCCCGCGGTCACGATCCCCAGGAGGCCGATCCTAGCAGCGCACGGATATGTTGTCGCGAGGCTCCTCGTGTCCGCCACCGACCGCCAACACCAATACGTTTCCGCCGCGTCCGGCGTACGTCGCGTCCGACGATTTGCACCAATGCCAACCCGAAAACCGCTACGCGTACACTATATCCGAGAACGGCAGGTCGGGGCGGGAGAAACGCGGCACTCGCGGCTTTACCGTGGCTGTTTACACACCAATTACTGTGGAGGGCAACCTTACCGGTCCCGCTGATTCCCGGGTGAATCTGAAGCGTCGTCACAGGCGCCGGCGATGATCCATTAACTCTGAATCCGGATGCTCGATAATGAACTTTCTCGACCGAATTGTATTGCGAGACGTCTACTCGAGTCGGCGGGCGAACCAGGAGAGATCGAGCGGTGATCCGCTCGATGTGAAATCGAAAGCGATATGAATAAATAATACGCATTCTAGTTTCGGTAGGCCGCCTGGAGACTTCGCGGTCGCTCTCCTGGCTCGTCCGAGGGCGCGAACCCACGCCTTGTGACGGCAGCGGGACGCTGCCACGCGCGGCGAACCGTCACGTCACAGTACGTATATGCTGTCTTGTAAATTGTAAAAGTTGAAGAGAACGAGAAAGTGATCTGTAGCGCAATTTATATTAATTAATAATTTTTAAAATAAATAACTTACTTGAGACTAATTATTTATTATTAAAAAAATTAATAATTATTTTCCACTAGTTATTAATTTTTAAATAAGTAGTAATTTATTTTTGAAAAATATTAATTATTTTAATAATAAAGAATTTATTTCTATTAATTACCGATTTACAAGAGAAATTAATTCATTTTCACTTAAATAGGGGAGACCGAGGTGAAGTCGGCCGGATTTTTTCGGTGCCGATTTTTAACAACAAAATAAATCATTTTAGTGAAATATAGTATACCATTGTGTAAAGAGTGAACCCTTGGCTACAAAATTTATATAGGCATTTTTAGTCTACGTTGCTTTGTTCAACCGGTATAGAGTAAAAACGACAAAGGTGCAAAAATCGAAAAGTCAAAATTCCCGGGGCGGATTCGTTATACCCCCGGGGCGGATTCGTGTCTTCATTCTCGGACTGGATTTTAAATAAAGATACATAATTTTGATTATAAAAAATAATAGAATACACTTTATTCATTGTTTTTTAGTATAAAAATAGTAATTTCATGAAGAAAATCAATTTTCTTTTTCGCTATCAGTGTCACTGAAACAGTTAAAGCATTTAAAAACAGAGTCTGACGAGCGCACGCACTCGTTGTATGCCTTACGTCTGCATGAAATGCACTGTTTTTCATTGGCTCTGTCTATTATGTCCGAGCATACGCAGCACATATTATTTACCTTTCTTGATCTTTTTCGCCCACTGCTCGTCGAAGGCTGCGGTTCTAATTGCGTGGCATTTTTTTGGGGCCGGCCTCTCTTTCTCGGCGTAGTGGTCGATTTTGTCGTTGACTTCCTTGATTTCTCATCTTTCTTCCGCTTCGACTCCGCCTGCTCAGTCGCCAATTCCTTCATTTCAGGCGAGTCAGTAAGGACGGCGGTCGTCCTTCGTTTTCGTCCTTTACGAGTTGTCTGCCTCGGAGCGGCTTTAGGAAACGCTCGAATACTTTCAAGCGTCGCGCTTAAGTTCCGTGTATCATCACGACGGGACATGGAAGAATCCGTGAAATCGAATTCATTTTTATTCTGTTCGGCTGCGTCAGGTTCGGCTGATGTATCCGGATCGGCTGCGTTAAGATTGGCTTCTTCGAGACCAGCAGAAGTAGAAGGGTTCTCACTATCCGTAACGCTACTCGGCAAAAATTCGTATTCCTGGAAAATGTCCGGGTTGAATGGAGAAATTCCAGTGCATTCAAATCCGGACACAATATTTTGATGCGTTACGGCAAGTGGCAGTGCCTTAGTCACGATTCCAGGGATGTCATATATCGTCATGGTCCTACCAGGATTCCACGTCATCCAGTTATCGCATTGTGTGTGTATACATTTCTTTAACGGGCCATAGACGGTTCCATCCAGTGGTTGCAGCTTGTGCGAGCAATGCGGCGGTAATGATAGAACAATAATTCCATTCGTTTTACAATAGTCGAGACCAGCGATGGACAAATGTGATTCGTGATTGTCGAGTATCAGTAAAACTGGAGCGTCGACGGAAGCACGCACATGGGACTGGAAGAACTGTAAAAATTTGACAAAATGTTCCGCGTTCATCCAGCCACTTGGATTCGCTTCACCTCTACAGCCTGGCGGTCCGCCGTTAAGAAAATGCTCCTTGAAAGTTTTACGAGGAAAAATAAAAAAAGGAGGTAGAGAATACCCGGTCGCTAATACCGCCATCGCCAAAGTTACAAGAGTTCCTCGTTCTGCAGATGTCACTCGCCCGATTTGTTTCACTCCTCGACGCCCGACGACTTTGTTCGGTGTTTGAACGGTTGTTATTCCCGTCTCATTCATATTCCATATGCACTGAACCGGGAAATGATATTTATCCATTAGAGATTTTAACAGTGTAAAGAACCTTTCTACATTTGTTCGATTGAAACTGGTGGCACGTGCTAAACTCGTCGCTTCCGGTTTGTGTATGGATAATGTTCGATGTCGTTTGAGAAAGCCGGTTATTCAGTCTTCACCGGCCATGCGAGCGGCTTCCCACGATGCTGGTATCTTCAGATTCAATTTTTTGGCGAATTCAAAGGCTAAACCACGGGTTTCTTTCGCAGATAGGCCAAAGTACATGTCGTTGCAATGTACTAAGTATTCCACCAAAGTAGCTTCACTTTCAGAGTTCATAACCTGCAATTTAAAATTAAGACGTTGCATGAATATGAACTTGGCTGAGCAGAGTGCATGCTGCTAAACTCAAAAAATTATTTTACGTTATTCACCGTGAATCCTCCGCGATGTCGTACGGCCACTTCATCCAAATGTGCTATATCATTATCATTCTTTCTCAACCAGTCGGCCAACGTAGATCTCGGGACGCCAAATTCTTTTGCGGCTACTCTTACACTAATATTGTGTTTCTTTACCGCAAGAACTGCCTTCTTAAGCTGCTCCTTGTCGACGGCAGCCGTTTTGCGATGGTACGTGCGTACCATTTTCCTGCAATTGAGAAATACAATGACGCATTTGCAACGGAAAATAGAGTGAAACCACCAGACCGAGTCCGCCCCGGTGGCTCGTGACCGATTTCGTCCCGAACACAAGTTTTAGGTTTGGTCGCTTATAAAATAATAGAAATCAATGAAAATAAAAAAACTACACTGGATTCGTGTTCAGCATGTATTACTCTTTAGAATCACTTACTTTGAGATTTGGAGAGACAATAATACTGAAGGTATTACAAACTTTCGACGCGGAAGAAATTTTACTTTCGACCTGCGAAAACACGTTTGCTTCGATAACAATCACAACATGGCACGTAACCTCACTAAACTCCGTTGGTCACGTGGGCACCATAAGCCGCCTTTACACTATTAATGGCAAGTTCACACAACATACAGATTTCGAGATAACTGAAAATACGATTCCGCCCCGTGTCCGACTTCGCCCCGGTCTTCCCTACTAATTTCCACGTAACTAGACATTTTTCTCTAACAAATTACCAATTTTTTAAGTAATGCGTAAATTACTTTTACCTAAATATTATTAATTTTTAAGTACCTAATTAGTAATTTTTTGTCACTAATTACTAATTTCCCTCGGGAGAAGCCAACTCCTAGAGGGCGCGTCCCTCGGGTGGCGGATGAGGGAATGCCCACACCGACTATATGTCAGGAAAGTAGGCGTGAAATTAAATAGTGCTTGTGGATTAAATGGCATAATCATCAAATCTTGCATGAATTCAGCAAAACAATTACATTACGGTGTAGGGAGTCGGATCCCCAGTACCCGTCAGTGCAGGGATTGAGCGAGCGGGCTTCCCCCGACGGTCATCAATCGACCGCCCTGCGTCCTCGGTGGAAGACCAGGCTGAAAAATGCAGCAATGCCGCTGGTCCTGTACTAAACTACCTCGGAAAGACCCCACCTCAACACGCTCTCTGTAAAAGCTTTGACAGGCCAAGAGCCCACTCAATTAGTGGCCCCCCATGTAACATTCCCCTGGAAACCCTAGAGCCACATGACAAGCCTACCACTTCGGGAAAAAACAAGCAACATGGAGATAGCTTTACCTTAGTAAACAGAAAGAGACGCAGGAATAGTCCTGATTTGACATCGAGGTTCCTGAAGCAACCAAAGGTCAAGGACTGCTGGCTGAGCGCTCCGGTGCCAACGAGTAACCGCTTTGCAGGCCTCGATGACGAAAACGAACCGACCAAAAACTTGGACCTGTATCACCCGAAAAGACTTCCCCGACCTCCCCTAATCTTTATTGATAGCATAAGTAACATACAGCTACTTACCAAACTACTGAATGATGTAGCCAACTTGGACTATGAGAAAAATTCTAAATAACGATCAGGTAAAAGTCCAACCAAAAACACCTGAAGCCTATTCAGTCATCGTGAAAGAACTTAAAACTAAAGACACAGAGTTTCACACTTACAAGCCCAAGAATGAAAGAAACTATAAAGTTGTACTAAAAGGCATACATGGTTCCTCTAATGTTCTTGACCTGAGAAACGCAATTGAGGAACTAGGTCACTCAGTCACTAACATCTGGAACGTCAAATATAAGAAAACAAACAAACCTTCGTCAATTTTCTTCATAGAGTTAAAAACTGCTCCCAACAACAAGGAAATATACAATGTTAAGTCACTACTCCAATGTCGGATCTCATTTGAAGCCCTGCGCCCAAAGAGAGATATCCCCCAATGTTCAAACTGTCAACGCTATGGCCACACAAAAGCATTCTGCTTCCGCAGACCGAGATGCGTCAAGTGTGCCGGTGACCATGCCACCACAGACTGCCTGAGAAAAAGGCGTTCAGATATGGTAAGGTGTGTTTTGTGCGGTGGCAATTACCCAGCTAACTATAAAGGCTACTATAAAGATCTACAAAAGACAAAATTTCCCCCGCTCAGGGAAAAGAACAACTCAAGCACTAATCAACTGGCTATAATCACAAAAAGAACCAACCCTACGAAATCAACTTTATCTGCAGCGGCCTCCACCGATAATAGCAAAGCCACCCCTCAGACAGTAGTTACCTCTGATCGCTCCCAAAATGATCAGTGCACTCTGTTCAATAGCTACGAAGATCTCAGAAATCTACTACAAGAGACAATAAAGCAAATGTCGCTAATCACTGTCCTACTGAACGACCTCATGTCCAAACTCCCGCAGCCTTCACGTCACTAAAATTAGCGGCATGGAATGTCAACGGGCTCTCACAACATAGCCAAGAGCTAAAAATTTATCTAACCACACACGACATAGACATAATCTTAATCTCAGAAACGCACTTCACTAGCAAGAGCTTCTTGAAGATGCCCGGATATCATTTTTATCATACCACGCATCCTGATGGTACGGCACATGGCGGCACGGCAATCCTAATCAAGAATAAACTCAGACACCACGTAGACAGACCTTTCCGCAAGGCCCACATACAAGTCACATCTATCGTAGTAGAGGACTGGCTAGGTCCAATCACAATATCGGCCGTGTATTATCCACCTAAGCACAACATCAAGCTAGACCAATTTGCGGCCTTCTTCGGATCTCTTGAGCACCGGTTTATAGCAGGGGGAGATTACAATGCCAAGAATGAACACTGAGGCTCAAGACTAACATCGCCGAGAGGACGTGAACTGAAAAAAGCCATCGAGAATTTTGGACTGAGTTCACTATCCTACCTACTGGCCTACCGACAGGAACAAAATTCCAGACTTGATAGATTTCTTCATCACCAGAGGCATTCCTAACACATATATCAGGTGCGAGTCAAATCTAGAATTATCGTCTGATCACACTCCGGTACTTCTTACCCTGCAAAGCCAAGTAGCTACAAAAGAAAAAAAATGTGTTCTTCACAATAATAAAACAAACTGGTCCCTGTTTCGTGATATCATAAACTTAACACTAAACCCTAAAATAAGTCTTAAAACCAATAATGACATATTGTCAGCAGTAGAACACTTTAAGGATGTATATCGCTGCCTGGGAGTCAACACCATTAGCCCGTGAAGTAGATCCAGCACTCATTTTCCCCGCGCACATAGGCGAATTGGTCACTGAAAAGAGAAAACTTCGCAAGAGATGGCAAGAGACAAGGTGTCCGAAGCTAAAAACTCAATTAAATAATTTAACCAAAAACCTCGAATTAAAACTTACTAAGGTAAAAAATGAGGGCATTCAGGTCTACCTGCAAACTCTAGATGCAACAGCAACAACTGATTATTCTCTCTGGAAAGTCACCAGACGTCTTAACCATCCACAAGCTTTATCCCCTCCGCTGCGCCGCCAGGCCGGAGCATAGGCACGTAGCGACATGGAGAAAGCTACAACTTTTGCTGAACACTTGACGCAGGTCTTCACTCCCCACCCACATGAGATACCGCTGGTAGCTGACGTTGAACCGTTAGACATTACCTCATCTGTTGTTCCCGAAGAATCCTTTGAGGCAATCACCAAAAAAGAAGTCCTATCCATTATTAAAAGTGTAAATCCAAAAAAGGCGCCCGGTTACGACCTAATAACGGGTCGACTTTTAAAAGAGTTACAGTGGAAAGTTGCCCAAGTCGTAATGATCCCAAAACCAGGTAAACCCCCAGAAGACCCAAAATTCTAGACCAATCAGTCTCCTGCCAGCATTATCTAAGATCATGGAGCGCCTTTTCCTCTTAAGGCTAATACTAATAATTGAGAGGGACAAACTTCTGCCAAATCACTAGTTTGGTTTCAGGTGTAGGCATTCTACTATTGACCAAGTCCACAAAATCGTAAACAAAATAAATAGCTTATTTGAAGCAAAGGAATGCTGCTCTGCCATCTTCTTGGACATCTCACAAGCGTTTGACAAAGTCTGGCACAAAGGTCTTCTTGTCAAAATCAAAGCAATTCTACCCTACAACTACTATAAATACCTTAAATCCTACCTAAAGGATCGCGTATTCCTGGTGAAAAGCGGCGAAGCGATAACCGGTCTCTATGACATCAATGCGAGCGTACCCCAGGGCAGTGTACTTGGGCCTATTCTTTATCTTCTACATACAGCGGACCTTTCTGTCCTACCACGAACAATGACAGGAACCTTTGCTGATGATACCGCGGTTCTTGTCTCACACCCGATCCAAAAATCGTTAGCAACATCCTACAAACTAGCCTTGATAAAATCTCGCTAAAAAAGTGATGAATAAAACCAAATGAAGCAAAATCTGTCCACATTACCATTATTACTAAACAAGGCATGTGTCCCCCAGTCTCACTCAACGGTGTTCAAATCCCGCAGGCGGAGAGTGTCAGGTATCTTGGCATGCACTTAGATAGGCGTCTTAACTGGCGTAGCCACATCTTCACCAAGCGCAAACAACTTAGCCTCCAGCTGCGCAAGTTGTACTGAATGATAGACAGAGGCTCCAAACTTTCATTGGAAAACAAGCTACTGATCTATAAATGTATCATGAAATCAACCTAAACCTACGGGATTCAAATGTGGGGAACTGCTGCCATCTCAAACTTAGCAATACTGCAAAGATTTCAATCGAAAATGACGTACCAGGGAGCGTCAGAATTATTACTGACGCTCCCTGGTACGTCACCAACAAATCCCTTCACCACGACCTTGACATCCCAACGATCAAAGAGGAAGTCATCAATGTATTTAAAAAATACAAAAACAGATTTGAGGAACACCCAAATAAACTGGCCAAAGTCCTCATGAAGCAAGCAACTCCAATCAGAAGATTAAAGCGCAGAATGCCGCAAGACCTCCTCCTCCCTTAGAGTGATAATCAATGGAGTATGCGTCGTGGACCCATACCGCTCATGACTGTTTAGATCGACTCACATTCTGCTAAATGTGACAGATTGCAGAAAAGTAACTGAATTTAAAAAAAATTACTAATTTGCTAATTCAATAAAAATTTAATTTGTTTCCCTGCTTAATGCACTACAAAATGCGTGATATCAGTACAAAATTACCTTTTTCAAAAAAGGTAAAAAAGGCGCCAAGTTCACGCAATGTATTTTGTAAATCCAAAAATTCAACCTAAGTGATAGTAGCTTTAATTTCTCCATAACAAAATTATTATATCACAAAATTGCGTTATTTAATTCAACCCAAGTTGTTCGGGCGCGCACTGAATTGCTGCCGAACGAACTACCGGATCCGTCCAGAGAAGACGCGAGATATCACGTGCGGCTCCGCTTTGTTTTTCCCACGGAGGTCACACTTTAAACTCGGCGACCGATATTGCTGACGAGCACGACTGACGAACACAGCAACGGACAAAGATTGTCGATCCGTTATATACCGCAAAATAAAAAGTACAGCGTTTATAATTTAACAAACTTTATTCTGTTATTAATTGTCCGGAATTGAGTTGAGAAAGGCCGAGACACTCGGGGCGGAGGCACCACCGGCCTCGCAGTTATCCTGCCCACGAATAGCGAGAAGTCGTCTTTCTCTTCAACGCTTCGGTTGCGAATTGCGCTGATTTTCTCGGTTCGATGGGAATTGTACGCACGGCGCCAGACGCCGAAGATGCGTTCGCGTAGAGATGCGCGCCCAGCGCGAGAGAACGGAACGGCTTAGCGCACAGAGATCGAACCGTTGAAACTCGGACTTGACTTCGCTCGAATCGCTTGTAATGGTTGATGAGTACATTTGCGAGGTGTCCGGACGACTGTCGCGTCGGTGTCTTTTCGGAAACGGTTTTCTGGCGGGGATTAACGCTGTACAACGCTCTAATTGGCGATTGTCGAATACGGGCGCGTGTCATTGGTTCCGGGCCTCTCGGCGTTTCTTAACTTATGTATATTATTGTGACAAACACGTTTATTTCGCGTGATGAACAAGAATTGTTTCCAAAGGAACTTATATAAATACATGTAACGGAAAAATACAAATTTAACGCTAATAAGTCGCTGGAATCCCCAACACAAGTGATATGTATTTGTATTAATTAATTATTTTTATTTAGAATATTTTTAGCGTCCTCTAAATGAATTCGCCATTCACACAAATATATTTTTCGAAACTTCGAAGCTTCGAATATCAAAACTTTCGAAGCTAATCACCAGCCCTAGTGTGAATGGCGAATTTATTTAGAGACACCACAGACGCGCGCTTAGCGCGCGCTATTTAGCTTTAACATTATGCTATTACTATTACACAATTAACTTCTTGATACACACAACTGTCAAAATATACGATGACAGCTGCAAATGAAGTAAGCGCAGCGAGAGAACCAATTGGCATCGCGGAAAAGCGGCAACAATAAACTTCGAGATATGCGAGTATCGACTTAACATGCCTTTTTTTTAGAAAGGATCGAAACCACGCATTTTCCTTATTTTTAACACTTTGTCTCAATCTTCACTCTTATTTCAATAGTGTATGCGCAAAATGAAGATGTTTTGATTATATACAATAATGTTATATTATACATAATAACATTTTAATTCTACATAATCGAGTAATAAATAGTAGCAAGCAACATTGAGAAAAAAATATTAAGAATACGGAAGTTAAGAGGATTTAACGATAGAAATTAAGGAAAAATAAAAAGATTCAACTATATTGACAGATACAGATGAAGAACATCAATGATGACTAATCGTTTTAATGTGATAATACTCACCGATATCATTTCTGTTAGGATTGTAGAAGGCATTCACCACAGCCGGCTCAGTCGACCACTTGTTCTTGTCAACTGGCTCTCGCAACTTTTGTAAATTATGATAAGCATCGTACTTGAGCACAGCAAAGATATTGTCCAAAAAGCGATTTTCTGTTATATTTAACTGAAATAAAATAATTTTTCGTACAAGCGAATTTCGATTATCTACATATTTAAAAAGAAAGAAGATAAAAAAGAATGAATTGTGTGTGTGCGCGCGTACATGCGTGCACATGCATGTGTATGGTGGTGTCACCAACAAGGAAGCACATGGAAATAATTCCTTCCTTTTAAAGATTTTATATTACAGAATTGGATAAATATACCGAATAAAAGACTCACTTCTTATGACCTTAACCTTGACATATATTATAGAGGTCACACTCTTGAGTAACTTTCAGAAGGTTTTAGCCGTCGCCCGTTCTTTATTAAAAAGTTTATTAAAAAGTTATTAACAAAATAATCTTAATGCATATAACGTGATTATATTAGATATTACGATACCATGTATGTACATTTAAGAAGGAATTTACATTTTACCGAGGCTTATAGTTTTCTCTTCTTATCCTGCACCCCTAACTCATACAGCACACAAACGTTGAATCAACATCTCAAAAACATTGCATTGCAACATTTGCAATTTTGCATCAACGTTGCGAATTGTAGATTCAAAGTTGTAATTCAACATTCAGAAAATATTACTCGACGATTGAACGGGCTAGTGATAATCCTCTGACTCTGACGCTTCCTTATATTTCTTGCTTATACTTGTATATAATACATCTTTATAGTGTTCAAAAACCTTGTAGTGATACATAATTGAAAAATATTAAAAACAATGCAACAACAATTAAATTATTAAATATTGATTAACATTGGCCACACATTTAGCAGAACCTGTTTTTTTTACAACTGTTGGAAGAGTTTTCTGAGTTCTGATTGGATTATTCCTCTAGATCTAAAAGAAGCGCCGGGTCCGAAGACTCACGGATATCGCGATTTTGTCACGCCTGGGACCTGCTTATATATATTCGTCTCTAACTATTTATTTACGAGTCTTACCGTTATGCGTCGCCTATAGTAGCTAGTTGCGAACTAGCGCGAAAAGATTAATAATTTGTTCAAAGTTGTATCAACATAAAGAAACAATGTAGAGGTATCAACATAGATTTAACGTTAGTAAGATATTTATACTTCAACATTCAACATTACAACGTCTCAGCAACGTTCTTTTAACATTTTGTGTTGTACGCCCATACAGCACACTAACGTTGAATTAACATCTTAAAAACATTGAATTCCAACATTTACAATATTGTATCAACGTTGCAAAATGTAGATTTAACTTAGATTGAATGTTGAAAGACATTGCACAAACGTCTAATGTCCGCTGAATTGCAATGTCTTCTAAACGTCTTGCAATTTCAACATTTAAAAAACGTTCCCATATAGCAGTAAAAGTAATGCTAATGCCTTGCCATAGACATGCCATGTATCAGATACATCAGATTTTAACGAATAAATATTGCAGGTACATATATGCCGTGTGTGTACAGCCGCGAGCCCGAAAAAATCCACTCTCCAACCGGTCACTCAACCAAGTAGTAACCCGCACTTACGTTGCTTGACTTTGATTATCAAACGGGCTAGTGGTGATCGATCCTCTGACTCTAATTCCTCTGACGCTTCCTTCTTGCTTATCCTTGTATGTACATATCTTTAGAGTGTTAAAAAAGTCTTGTAATGATATATTAACTGGCAAATATTAAAAACAATGCAACAACAATTAAATTGTTAAATACCAATTAACATTAGTTGCGTTTAGCAGAACGTGTCTTTTTTAGAATTGTTGGAAATTTTCGGAGCTCAGATTGGATTATTCCTCTAGATCTAAAAGAATAAAATCCAATCTCAGTTCAGAAAATTTCCAACAGTTACAAAATAGACGTTCTGCTAAACGCGGCCATTTATTCAATTTACGTGCGATGTAGATTTCATAAAACATTAAAAAAGATATTTTTTATTTAAAATAACTATTAACATATATATATGTTATCTGCATATAAAATTATATACATATAAAGGAGGATCGAGGGTCAATAAGGCCTGTTTTCGGCCCCTTCCAAAATTGGACCAAAATGGGTGGAATCACTTCCTTAGACCCTTGGAAGTAATATTTAGTCGATTCCAACCAAAACGAGGAGAGAGAAAGAGGAAAGATAAACGGTGCAGAAGCTAAAAACAGATCACATACTACATACTGATCTTTTATATTACTTTCTCTGCTTTTCTCTGATTTTATATATATATATATATATTGTGACGTTGCAGTTCCGCTGCATCGTGGCAGCGTCCCCGCCGCCGTCACAAGGCGCGGGTTTCGCGCCCGAGAACGGTCCAGGGAGGCGATTGCGAAATCTCCAGGGGCCTAATGCGTCGGAATGCGGAGGATCCGGGAATTTGGCGTAATCGGAAAGGACCAGGGGCGAGGAATCGGCCGACGGAGGCGATTGTTAGCGGAGCTCGCGAGCAGCCGAACGAGAAGGGGTGCAGGAAAACACACGCGCGGCGCGTGGTGCGGCAGCGAACGGAGCTTGAAACAGCAGGGCCCCGGCGCCGGGAGAGAACGAGTTTCCCCGGCTAACCTCCACTGCCGTAACCGGGCTCCGGTGATGGCTGGCCAGCACCCCCGGGTCACAAGGGAGCATTATGGAGGAATCAGCGTGTCCAGACCGCTGCTTAAGGATTCCGAGAGGCCGCTGCAAAATCGAGGGGTCATAGAACGACCCCGCAGGATCTACTGCTGACAGCACTGCGCGAGGATCTGTCGCAAACCCGCGAGCCCGCCCCTAATTGGCCCGTGCTATCGCGCCGAAGGGCCGCGCACGCCCCGGGTGGGGCGCCGTTATCGAGCGAATTTTCGCGATCACTTCCTGGTCGTTCTCCGGCGAGTACGTAAATTATCGCGCCGTTATCTATCGCTGGCTGCCGAAACCTGAGCCCGGACGGATACGAGTTGTAAAGAAGGAGCAGACCTTCGGTGAGGTTGGCTCAGGTATTTCGCGTATGTAAAGCCACGACACCGCCCTCCGGGTCGCGCTTTCGCCCAGGTGCCGACGCGTGAATAATTAGTGTTAGCTGCCGAAAAGGCTACTTCTATTAATCTCTTATTATGTTCCTGTAGGCTTGCTCCATATACAATTATGTCGTCTAAATATACTAGACATTGTAATCCTACCAATCCTGCTAATACGGCTATTATTGCTCTTTGAAATGTTGATGGTGCATTTTTTAATCCAAAGGGCATTCGGTTGTGTTCGTAATGCCCGTACTGTGTAAAAAAAGCAGTTTTTTCTTTGTCTTCTTCTTCGGTCTTCCATCGGAATTTGGTGGTATCCCGAGGCGAGATCTAGCGTGGTGAAATATTTCGCATTTCCTAATTGATCCAAAATATCGGTTATGTTGGGCAGTGGGAAAGAATCTCCCATCGTTAAATCATTCACATACCGAAAGTCTATCACCACTCTTAATTTTTGTTTTCCGGATGCATCTTTTTTCTTCGGCACAACTAGCAACGGCGCATTCTACGGGCTCGTGCTAGGCCTAATAATCTTATTTTTCAACATCTCCTTTACTTGCCTATTTACTTCTTCCTTATGTTTTTCTGGCAATCGGTACGGTCGGATGTTGACCGGTACGCTGCCCGCCTTTGTTGGAATCTTATGCGCGACGATATCAGTGCATGTCAGTGGTTCTCCTTCCAGATGCAATACGTCGCTGAAATCTCGGCAAATTTCCATAATGGTTTTCTTCTCCTCTTCGTTTAAATGTTGTGTGCGTATCAATTTTGCGATTCTTTCGCTACGCGGCATCGTTTCTTTTTCATCATTTATTTGATTTACTTGCATCTCTTCTGTTTCCTTTTGACTGATCTCCTCTAATGTCACTTGAGGCATTAGTATTTCGACCGTCTTCTCAGTCGTATTTAGTATGCTTGCTGGACCTAGAAAATTTTCTGGCATCACTAGGCAGTTTCCTATGAACACTCCTGGCATTGTTTCTTCAGCTTGTATTATGCCTAATGAATTCTTATCGGTCGCGACTTGTATTATTGTTTCGCTTCGTGGTTTCAAAGTCATTTCCTATATGGATACAATTTTAGTGTACTATGACCTATTCGTATCGAGTTCGATTCGTAGCTGTATGACGCTTGGTGCTTCTTTATGAAATCTATTCCTAGTATCCCGTCATATTCAATCGGGAAATCATTCTTGACTACATAAATCGTGTGCTTGATTTTTCTATCTTTTAAATCAATAGTAGCTCTGAATTTTCCAATGGTATGAGCCTTATGTCCTGTTACTCCTGTAAAGGCTATTTCATCTTCTTCTATTAATGTTTCGCCTTTCAAATGCTTTACTTTAATTATTGATACGGCCGCTCCGGTCGAACAGCAAATTCATTTTTTCGCGCTTCGCTTCTCGCATGGGCAGAGTGATTATGTCCAGCCCTGCATGCTTTCGCGGCTTATTCGTCATGTGTGACACTTGACACTCTATAGCAGGTCGGCGCTGCTTTGTTTCCTCCTTGTCTTCTTCATTGCTATTCGATGCAGAATTACTATTTTTTTTCTCGGACCATTCGTTTTCGGATAACTTTTATTTTGTCCTCGAGAATTATTAGACTTATCGTGATTTGATCTTTCTTTATTGGGTCGTCCGTTTAATAGCCAACATTCCTCGCGTATGTGTCCTGTTTTCTTACAATATTTGCAGAATTTATCTATCACATTTACGCGGGGTGTTCTATCTGGTTTCGGCAAAGAAAAACGGTTCGCGTATCTGCTGGTACGACATTCTCTTCCGTGATGTCCGTATTTTCCGCATTTTTGACATTGTATTATCGGTCGGTTGTCACGCGGTTGCGGCGAGTACGCATAATTATTTTTGGAACGCGGCGGATTGCCACTCGGTCCGTTTACCTTTTCTTCTGCGCTCGCTCCGGCAATCGCTTCTTGCAAGGTTGCAAAATGCTGAGCTCGGACGAGTAACTTGATCTCGTCTTTCAATCCTAATAGGAAATTCTGTAATGCCTGTTGTTGAATCGTTTCTAATATCGTTCGCTTGCTTTCTATGGTGTGATTTCTTCCTTCTATCATGGAATCGTATAAGTCCATAGCTAATTTATCTGCTCTTAATCAGAATGCTCTTGCGCTTTCTCCGGATTTTTGCTTGAGTGTATTAAACTCTAATTGCAAGTGTGTGGTACTATTTCGGTTCAAATAACAAACTTCTAACTCTTTCTTTAATTGTGCGAAATCTCGTATCTCTCGCGTTTGGAAATCTATCATTGCTCTTCCTTTTAATTTTGTACATACCACTGCTTCTAATAATGTTCCTTCTTCTATCGAATTTGTTTTTTATTGCGTATGACGCGGCGCTCAGAAATTCTTGCAATTTACTCGATGTTCCGTCGAACTCGGATATCATGTCTCGTGCCTCTTTTAAACGTAGATATCCGATAACGCGTTCCGCTTGATTCCGGATATCATACGACGTTCGTCCGTACGTAACTTCGAACGGGAGGTTACTTGGCTCGCGTCTCGCGTGAAATTCCAACTGAATTACGCGTTCTTGTAAGTTGCGATTTTCCCGCGTGAGGTTGCGGATTTCCTGTAATATCTCATTAAGAACGGGATCTCTATCGTCCGGCTGTAATCCGGCCTGATCGGGCATTCGGTTACGATTATTCGCCGGGGTTCTCCTTTGAGATAACACTCTATTAAGACGGTTTATTTCTTCGTCTATTTCATATGGGGTTACCGGCGCATTTTCATTGTTCGCGTCGCGGTTGTTCATTGCTGCTTCCGCCATCTCGATTACGTTTACGTTTCTTGATGCTGAGTAATATTCTTGCGGGTTGAATACGCTGGTATCATACGAAGTCAATGAGAACTCTCGTCTTTGTGATAGTCTACTGGTCGTACTGTCCGCGTCTTCGGATTGTGCGTACGCGTGTGAGGGGTGGAGTCTATTTTCCTCGGGGCAGTATTTTGTCCTATTAAGCTCGCGTCTAAATCGTCGAATTGAAATTTGCGTTCGACTACGATGTTAGGATGTAATTCCGGTTCTGATTAGCTTTCGCTTGAGTAGTACGCGTCTAAGTTTCTACGCACGGTTTCGCGATTGTCGCTTACGACTTCTTCGGTCGTTTGAACGGGACTTAACGGGCTATTTCTACGCGCTCGTCGTGACGTCTCGCTATGGAGCCACGATTGGTTTAGTTCCGCAGGTGGATTATCGCTTTCCGACATCTACGGTAATTGCGCTTTACATAAATTGCTTAATCAACTTACATTACGGTCGCTAGTCGTATGCTGCTGGTTGTGCCGCTTTATCAGTCGGTGAGCCTTCGTTGAGGTAGGTCGGTGCCGTCTCGGGTTACGCTGAACGTTGGTCCCTCGTCGGCCGCTACCGTGTGTTCCGCTGTTGTCGAATCTGGCTGCCGTGTCTCCGTTGAGGATGTTGCACCGCCTTAACGATTCACTTTTTCTGTTTCAGCTGCCGTTCCTGTCTTCCTGCCAGTGGATCCCTCACGCTGCCACCAGTTGTTGTGCTCCCTTTTTGCGGAGGGGCACTTGGATTCTTTTTGGTCCACGGAGGATACGGGGTCAATAGAATTAACTAGCACTTTTGAATAAAGGATAACTTTTAATAATCACTCTGCGTACATTCGTTATTCGCGTTTGACTCCCGTCACTGCCCCAGTCCCCGACTCTCATTGCCCTCCCGTCTGCTTCTCTCGTTCCGTTTTGTTCGCTCGTCTGTCCTTCGGTTTCGCTGAGTTGCCCGATCAGATGTAGGCCGATCGCGCAACTCATTGTTTTGACTTCTCTTTGTTTCGTGGTGTCGATTTCTTTTCACGGTCTCGTTTATAATAAGATCTTTACAATACCTATCTTTAAATAACAATGTTTCTTAATCCTATTTTGTAATATTAATTTGGGGCCGCAACATATCTATGTACACATATATATGCTGGTAGAGCTCCAAATACTTCCGTTTTGGTTGGAATTGACTAAATATTACTTCCAAGGGTCTTAGGAAGTGATTCCACCCATTTTGGTCCAGTTTTGGAGGGGGCCGAAAAGCCTTATTGACCCTCCTCCTTTCTTTTCAATAGTTTTATTTGAATTTTGAAAGATTAACAATTTGTTCAATGTTGTTTCAATATTGTAGCAACGTAAAGAATCAATGTAGAAGAATCAACATAGATTTAACGTTAGAAAGATATTTATACTTCAACATTCAACATTGCAACGTCTCAGCAACGTTTTTTCAACTTTTTGTGCTGTATGGGATGGTAATCGTTTTAATGATAATACATAACTCAATATCATTTCAGAAATGCGTATTTTCTATTTAGCACACGTATTATTAACATAAAAAATGAAAAATAAAGAATATTTTCAAGATGATTTGCGCACGGATTACCACGCTCGGCTCATAATCAGCCCGTTTCTTCTAATGTTCATTACTGGAGCCTCTACATCGACTTAACATAAAATGGTTTCACATGGGTTTCCAACTTTTTACGCAAAGTTACCCCACACCGTTCAGTAGGTACTCAGTAAGCAAGAAACATCAAGAAACATTTTAACTACATTACAGCAACGTTTTAACATTAATGCAATGTAGTTGAAATGTTTCTTGACTTTTCTTGCTTACTGGGTACTTACTGTTGAAACAAACTATTTAGATCTTACTTGTGCTCTTTATGCACTCTGTGCTCTTTATATACATGCACCCTATCGCGCACCATCTATGTACTCTCTATGAATAAAGATCTCACTTTCCCGTTGGACTATCAAACTGTGTGGTCGTTCTCTTCGCTCTGCTCAACAGGTTATGGGCCCAGAGCCGAAAGATCAAGCCCGAGGGAAAAGTCAAGTTTAGTTCTCTTTTTAGATTTGTTGCATTAACCTTTCGCGAGTGACATTTTCTTTGCATTAGTTGTAAATTAAAGTCTAACCGGCAAATGAAGATACGTGGTTTCAGTGCACGGAAAAACGGCGTCGGGCGGAGAATTATGGGGAACTATCGAGAAACTCAAAGGCAGTGAAAATTATCACACGTGGGCGTTTGCAATGAAGAATGTGCTCGAGTTAAACGGGCTCGAAAAGTGCATTATTGTCGGTGAGGGCGCCGAAGCTGATGTTGAAAAATTGCGAAAAGCAAAAGCAAGATTGGCCCTGTGCATCGATACGTTGATTTATGTGCATATCCAAAATTCGGAAAGTGCTGTTGAGATGTGGAAGACATTAAAGACTTTGTACGAGGACAAGGGTCTTACGCAAAAAATCGGTCTTCTGCAAAAATTGATAACGACACAATTGGAAAGCTGTGAATCAATGGCGGACTATGTGAACCAAATCATTGGAACGGCGAATAAGTTGATAGGAATCGGTTTCCAAATCAGCGACGAATGGATCGGTGCAATCATATTGGCTGGACTTCCGGATTAGTTCAAACCAATGATTATGGGTCTCGAGAGTAGCGATACTAAGGCCACGTTCCGTAACGCGCATATGCGCGCATTTTCTATAGTAAACGTTACGTATACTATAGATAAATGCGCGCATATGCGCGTTACGGAACGCAGGGTGGATTACCAGCAATGTAATCAAATCAAAGCTCATGGATTCGGCGTATCAGCAACGACCGGAAAGTGCGTTCCTAGGAAAGAGTGGCAGTAGTGGCACTAAAAATGAAAAGTACAAAAGCAAACCAAAGTGCTACACTTGCGGTAAAAAGGGACATATTTCAACTGAGTGTCGAAATAAACCAAAGGACAAGGATGAAAAATTCAATAAATCAGCGCCGGGCAATGAAAATAAAAGTGCATTATGTGCAATGTTTACTTCCGACACATCAACGAAGAATACCGATACCGACGGATGGTATGTTGACAGCGGAGCCTCACAACATATGACACCATCGGAAAATTGGTTATGTCAAAAGAAGCAGACATCGATTGCGAGGGTCGTGACAGCTAATGACTCAAAAATGACAGTTTCCAGTGTCGGGAATGTGACAATTAAATTAGACAATACCGAAGTTAACAACGTTTATTAGACGTTAACAATGTGTTACATGTACCTGAACTATCTACAAACTTGTTGTCAGTTTCACAAACTGTAAAGTTAGGCAATACGGTAGTGTTTGATCAAAGCGGATGTTCGATCTACAATAAAGATAATGCCCGCATTTTGAATGTCAAGCCTGTTGGTGGTGTATATAAATTTTAGGCTGAAAACATTAAATGTTTTTCCTCACATGTATCAAACGATGACGCGATGATGTGGCATCGTCGTTTTGGACACATTAATTATATAGATTTGTGCAGGATGCGAGATGGTGTTGTCGACGGGATAAAAAAAACGCCGACAAGATCAAGGACTGCGTTGTATGCTTGGAAGAGAAGCAAACCAGGCTTCGATTTCCTCAAAGCGAAAATCGGTCGGTCAACATATTGGATCAAGTTCATTCGGATCTAGGTGGACCCATGGAATCCGAGTCAATTGGCGGAGCGAGGTATTTCATGACTTTCGTTGACGACCACTCTCGAAAGGTATTTGTGTACTTTTTAAGATCAAAATCTGAAGCACTAATAAAATTCAAAGAATTTAAGCAGTTCGTTGAAATGCAAACTAAAAGGAAAATCAAATCGCTTAGAACTGATAATGGTAAGGAGTAGGGGAGACCGGGGCCTAACCGTCGCCGGGGTTGAACCGTCAAATCAAATATCTCGGAACCTGTATATTGTGCGAACTCGCTATTAACATTGTAAACGCTGCTTATGGTACCAATGTGACCAACGGAGTTTCGGCAGGTTACCTGCCGTGTTATGATTTTTACGAGGGCAAACGTGTTTTCGAAAGGTGAAAGTTACATTTTCTGCGCGTGGAAATTTTGTAATATCTGCAATAATATTTGCTCTCCAAATCTCGAGGTATGTGATTATAAAGAGTAATGCATGCTGAACACGAATCCAGTGTAGTTTTTTCATTATCGTTGATGTCTAATATTTCGTGGGCGATCAAACCTGAAACTTGTGTTTGGGGTTAATCCGTCAGTAAGCAGTCCGGGTGCATTTCCGGGCATTTCCAGGCTCACTGCATATGGAATATGGATGAGACGGGAATTACAACCGTTCAGACACCGAATAGAGTCATCGGACGTCGAGGAGTGAAACAAGTCGGGCGAGTGACTTCTGCGGAAAGAGGAACCCTCATAACTATTTTTTAATAATGTTTCGCATAAAAATTTTAAATAAATTTTTATATTTTTCTCTTAAAAACAATTATTAAGATGTATCCTATCATTTTTCAGGATTAGATGTACGTATATGTATTGAAAATGCAGTGTGACGGTTAAACCCCGGCATTTTTGAGATTTCAATTTTTCCACCGTTGTCGTTTTTGCTCTATACCGGTTAAACAAAGCGACGTAGATAAAAATTTCCTATATAAATTTTGTAGCTAAAGGTTCACTCTTTACAGTGGTATACCACATTTAACTAAAATTATTTATTTTCTTGTTAAAAATCGGCACCGAAAAAAAACTGACGGTTAGGCCCCGGTCTCCCCTACTGCGACGAAGAGTTTTGGGGCATTCCTCCGAACGCATGGTATTGAGCATCAGAAGATCGTTCCTTATACCCCTGAGCAAAACGGAATAGCGGAGAGAATGAATCGTACGCTGGTAGAAAAGGCCAGGTGTATCTTTGATGGCAAACTCGAAAAATTCTATTGGGCTGAGGCCATCAATACTGCTGCATATGTTGCTAATTGTTCTGTAAGTCCTATTTTGCAGAAAAAGACTCTTGAAGAGGTATGGTCAAACAAAAAGGTAGATGCCAGTCATCTGAAGATCTTTGGTTTATCATGGTGCATATACCGAAACAAAAGCGCTGCAAATGGGATCCTAAATCTTAAAAATTGAGATTTATTGGCTATAGTGAAACCACAAAAGAATACAGATGTATAAATCCAAACTCAAAGAAAATTACAATTAGTCGAGATGTGTTCTTCTTGGAAAATAATGAGTCGAGCACGAAGGTCAACATCGAAGAAGATACAAATTCAGTGAGGGATTTTTTTCCAGTCAAGATAAATAATCCCGCATCTGAAGAAGAAGCCGAAGGTAGTGAAGAAGTCGAAGGTGGTGAAGAAGAGGCCGAAGGTGGTGAAGAAGAGGCCGAAGATGGTGAAGAAGAGGATTCGTTCCAGTCAATCGAAGACGAAGAAGAACATGTAGACGAACCAACAGTGATTCATAATATAGATGTCCCACCATTGAATGAGCTGCGACGATCATCACGGAAGCCTAAACCTAAAAACTTCGATAATTATATATGTCACTCGGCCAAGATCGAAGAAGATGAGGTTGATCCGGTTACTACTAAGGAAGTCATGGAAAAAACTGACTACGAAAAATGGAAAGCAGCAATGAGTGAGGAGATACAATTCATTTACTAAAAATGCAACATAGGAATTGGTTCATCTTCCACCCAATAAGAAAGTCATTAAATCGAAGTGGATCTTTAAAACCAAGCAAGATGCAGAAGGAAACGTTATACGTTACAAACCGCGCTTAGTCGCGAAAGGATGTTCTCAACAGTACGGTATTGACTACGATGAAACGTACTCACCAGTGGTTAGACATACTTCTATACGTTTTTAATTGCACTTGCTGTTAAATACGGTCTTAAAATAGATCAAATGGACGCTGTAACAGCATTCTTACAAGGTGAGCTGTCAGAAGAAATTTATATGTCTCAACCAGAAGAATTCAATGACGGCAGTGGAAGAATATGCAAGCTAAGAAAAGCTATCTACGGGTTAAAGCAGAGTGGCAAAACGTGGAACAAGAAACTGAAGAAGACTCTAAAATTGTTTGAACTCAAGCAATCTTCCGCTGACTTATCATTAATTTTAGCTATTTACGTAGACAATATTCTCATATTCTAGAAAGACGAAGCAATAAAAAACAAGTTGAAGAAATCTTTAAGTACTGTTTTTAAAATAAAGGATATGGGAGCAACTACAGACTGTGTTGGGTTACACATAACATATGAAGATAACGCAATCTGTCTGGACCAAACAATGTGTATTAACGACATCTTGAAACGGATTAATATGGTCGAGTGCAAACCTGCAAAAACTCCAAGCGACATCAATCAGAAGTTATTGATCAGCATGTGTCCCAAGGATGAGCAAGAAAAACAACAACTTGCAAATATACCCTATCAAGAGGCGGTGGGTAGTCTTCTGTATCTAATGCAAGGAACTAGACCGGATCTGACTTTTGCGGTGAACGATGTAAGTAGGTTCAACCAAAATTTCGGCAAGGCTCATTGGACAGCCGTGAAGAGAATCCTACGCTACGTTAAAGGAACAGCTGATTACAAACTACAATATACTAAATCGGCCGAATGTCATCTGAATGGTTATTCGGATTCCGATTGGGCATCAGATATCGACAAATGTCGATCATGCACAGGATATGTATTTAAACTCTCAAATGGCGCTATTTCATGGGCTAGCAAGCGACAACCTACTGTGGCCTTGTGGCTCCGCAGTCCAAGAGGCAATCTGGCTCAAAAACTTCGGCAAGGACCTGAATCCGGATATAAAGCAAAGAACGGTTAAAATCGGTTGCGATAACCAAAGTGCACTGATTTTGGCAAAAACGGATGGATTCAGGGCTAGATCCAAACACATCGACGTACGACATCATCACATCCGTGAGAAGATCGAAGACGAAACTATAGAGGTCGTATATGTATCTACAGAAGAGATGGCAGCTGACAGTTTAACTAAAGCTGTAACTGGGCAAAAGGGCATTTTTTGTGCAGAAGCAATGGGTTTAAAAAGCATTAAAAATTAAAATTATTCTCTATTTAGATATTGATTCGATATATATTATGTTAAAGAATAATTAGTTTATTTTTTGTTTCATTATTTGATAAATTCAAAACCTTATTTCTTTCCATTTTGCTAACTGTAATTCAAACTGTTTTAATGTTTTAATGAGTGAGGGTGTTGAAACAAACTATTTAGATCTTGTGCTCTTTATGCACTCTGTGCTCTTTATATACATGCACCCTATCGCGCACCATCTATGTACTCTCTATGAATAAAGATCTCACTTTCCCGTTGGACTATCGAACTGTGTGGTCATTCTCTTCGCTCTGCTCAACACTTACAATGCAAAACAAAGACCTATCCTCATGGGGAAGGGCAAGGAGGGGCATATGTTCCTCTGGATTTTAATTTTTTCAATTTAGAATAATTTTATAATTGACAACTAGATAATTTTTTGTTTGAAATTTATCCACACATACTATCTCAGAAAAAAGAATCAGAAAGAATTTAATAATCAATGACTTTTATCACATAGAAAACTTTAATGAAAAATCTGAAATATATATGGTACAGTTATTGAAATAATAATAATCGTTACAACAGATGAGACATCAGTACTCGACTTATTGCAACACTGCCAATTTTTGAAAGCAATAACACAAGCAATGGCGATTTTAATTTGTCTTCCACCTACTATCTGCACAATTGAAAGATTATTTAGTTCTTAGAGACGGATAAAAACTTGACTCGGGTCTATAATGAGTGAAGACCATTTGGATGATTTATGCATGTTAAGCATCCATCGCGTATTTGTTTTTAGTAATAAGGAAAGCTTTCTAGCGAGTGTGTTAGGCATTTTCTTGCATTTTTAAAAAATTCAAAAAAATTTAAATTTGTCTTTTCTGAATAATTATCTTTTATTGTTTTATTTATACCAAATAAAGTATCTTATTTCTTAACCCCCGGTTCTTCACAACCTGGACAAAAATAGTACCTCTAACAATAAATATATTTACACTCTGTCCTTTCTTGAAAAAAGTGTAAGGGCCATGCTTATCATTGTACAGTTTCACATGGGTTTTCATGCTAAGCGAGGTTTACTCTACACCACCCGGTGCTCATAGTGCGAAACGAGGTCTATTACTGTACGGTTCCATAAGGGTTTTCAACTTTCCAAACGCAAACCGTACAATGATAGACCATTTCGCACTGTAAGCATCGGACGGGTGTGGGTTAAACCTCGCTTTTTGATTGGAAATTGCAAAGCTATATAAAAATTATATTCTTTTTATGAAACTTTTTTGGTAAATATTTCCCTTTACACAGCCACCCCCGATGACCTTGACCTTGACGTATGTTGTCAAGGACATAACCCTGAGTAACTTTTCCTTATAACTTAATCGTCGCTCGTTGTTCATTAAAAAGTTATTAATAAAAGAAGTTTGGAAACTGTAACATATATATCTGACACTGTGTATATAATTTTTTTATATATGTGTATAGATAGTACACATGCAGGCGGGGGCGGGTGAGGGTAAACCTCGCTTCGCGTGGAAAGTTGAAAACCCGAACTATACAATGAATACAATGTGTTGTAATCTAAAATTACAACAAGTAATGATTAAATTAATTATAATAAAATTATAGAATAGTCTTTCGAAAGACTTCGAGGAAATTGCCTTTCGAAAGACTTCTCAATTTACGCCGACGCGGACGTGGAAGTCCATCAAGCTTCCGCGTCAATCGAACTATTGCGATATGCATAGGAATGTGCGACAACGCATTTCGGCAATCGCGGAACCACAGCGAGATTGCGAATGCGCTCGGTCACTGACCGACCGCATTCGGGGGGCCGTCGAACCCGGCGGAAAAGCGCTGACAGGGCATAAGTCAAAATAATATAAGGGACCGCCGAAGAAGTCGGGACGGAGAGTAGTACAACCGACACTCTGCCCGTGCCCGTTCCCGTAAGCCGTGTCGCGTAGCCAAAGTATACATTATAACGAAGTACGGACGAGTAGTAGTAAGTGCAGAAGGCAAAGCCAAGTGTAAACTAGTAAATGTAAGGAGACGCTGAAATAAAGCTCCAACGTAAGGTAAAACGAAGTGAAGTTAATTTAACGACGCCTACACCCCGTTCCACCTACGAACCCGAACCCTTCCTAGTCTGCCCGCCTGTGCTTGTCGAGTTCCAACTCGTAAGGTCAAGAAATCCCAGAAATAATAAACGTTTTGCCGTAAGCTGTCACCAACCGGCGACGCGGCACAACAAATGATAGACCTTGTTTTGCCCTATATGCAGGCTGGGATGGAGTGGGGTGATTTTTGCTTTGATCTACCCCATCCTACCTCTGCTTACAGGGCGAAATAAGGTCTGTCATTGTACGGTTCGGGTTTTCAACTTTCCACGCGAACCGAGGTCCACCCCCACCTACTCTTGCCTGCGGGGGAGGGGCTACCGCCTCTAAACCGCTTACGTGTGTACAGTCTATATGTTGAGAAACCGCAGGTGATCGGGAGATGCAGTGTGAACGTATCTTCTTTGCAAACAAAATCTTTATTTTAACACGCTCGACAATGGTTGTGTGCTTTGTGTCGCTTACAGTGTGTATCTGGCGATCGAGAGCGCGCCGCTTGGTAGCCGGAAAAGGCACGCCGCCTGGTGTCGGCTAGTGACTTGTTGTGTATGCGCCACACGTGGAAGTGAAACGTCGGAACGCTAGTTACAATTTACCGCACGCAACTTAAACTTAGTATTAGAAATAGAAAACGCGAGAAACTAAAGATAATCTGTATTTATAGAAGGAAAGATGCATTATCCCATACACACATCAGCAAATTACTTCCTTTAGTATTAACACAAATTCGAATATTTTTCAAACTTTTTTTCATAACTTTTAAATAAGCAATGAGCGACGATTAAGTTATAAGGAAAAGTTACTTAGGGTCATGTCCCTGACAACATATGTCAAGGTCAAGGTCATCGGGACTGGCTGTGTAAACGGAAATATTTATCACTTTTTTAATTAATAACTTTTTAATATAAAAAAAAGAGCGACGACTAAAATCTTTTGAAGGTTACTCAGGAGAGTGACCTCTATAATATATAACAAAATCAAGGTCATAGGAGGTGGGTCCCTATTTATGGATATATTTATCCAGAATTGTTAAAAATAAAAAAACATTAAAATGTATAATATTTTCTAAAAATATAAATACAAATAGTTATTAAATGTCATTAAAATTTTTTTACAACAGTTTTCTATATATTTTTTTAGTTTTCATAATACTTTCTCAAAATCATATTGAGTTAACTTGGAGAGGTAATTCTTTGAAGCATATAAGAAAGTAACTGTAAATAGATATGCACGTTTATCATTTTTAATATTCTATAATATATCGAAAATCCAAAATGAAATTAAAGATTTTTTCTTAGACGAATATTTCCATACGTTTCCTTGTAAATTATTTATATATAATATTATTATTACATTATTTATATATAATACTTATAATAAATTACGAGGGTGGTTTGATAAGTTTGGTAAATTTGTATGAGATAGCGTTACAATCCATTTGGTGACGTGATGCCTGGAAAGTTCACTCTTCAAACTTCCCTCCCCAGATCAAATTTCAACCAGAAGTGACGCGTTGTTCACGTTCGGTAGTTGTTTGAAACGAGCGGTTTAGCAGTTGCCACAAAAATAAAAAAAACTTTTTTTTTCAAAAATGTGTTTTACTTGCTTTTTTACCAAACTTATCAAACAACCCTCGATAATATACAATAATACTTTCGTATATTAATCAATTTTATTCTTATGTTGCAAAATATTAAAATATCTTTTTTTAATTTTTATTTGTTACGTCCAAACCCCAGGATTCGGGTAAGAAAAACTGGGAAGCGAAGGAAAGGCTAACCAGAGGGGCAGGGGTACGGAAGGACGCAAGCAGATATTTACTCTGTCTCTCGCAAGTACACGCACTGAGGCGCGTGGCGCGAGCCGAACACACTTTCAATTTTCAATGGCTCAGGATGGGTCAACGTCTGTAAGGACGCTAGGAGAGTAGGACACCTTTCATGAGCGGTGCGATCGTCGGTCCTGTTTTGAGTCAGAGAATTTAGTTTCTTTAACTTAGGATCAGACCTTGTGCGACTTCGAAAGCGGAATGAGTTGTTGTTGAGGTTTTAAATTATAAAAGTATGAATGTAGATGGAAATTTATATTTTACATAAATAAAACATTTATTAACAATATAAGCTAGGTGAACAATAAATGAAAATCAGGCAAAATAAAACGTGGAATTAAATTTATTTATGATAGGTGTGAGTGTCGGATGCATGTGTAATGTGTGTGGATTCTTCGTGGATGTTACACTAGTTCGGAAGTGATCGGGCAGAATTTTTGTGGGGAAAATTATTCTGATTAGCTTCTTGCCCGCTATTATTACAATTGTGATTATAAATGGATTTTACATAATTTTTAGCTAGATATGTGTGTGGTGTGTATGTGTGTGTATGTGTGTGTGTTATACAAAACTAAATTACATTACAATTAAAAAATAAAATATAAATCGAACGTCCTAGTGGGGATTCTGACTCTAACACTTTCTTCTTGCTTATACTTGTATATAACACATCTTTATAGTGTCCAGAAATCTTGTAATGATATATTAACTGGTAAATATTAAAAACAATGTAACAAAAATTTTGATATAATAAATATTAATAATATTAATAATAATGTGGTAAATGGGTCAACTGTACGAGCTAAATATAAAGATGTTATTTTAATAAATTAATTTATTCACACAACATAACTAAAAAGATAAAAAAATAATCAAAAGTAAACGTTTTGGCTTTACTTAGTCTTTTTCAGTACATAGGTATACAAAATAATTCAACTAATCATATCAAGAAAATTAAAATTAAAAAAATTAAAAATATTATTGTCGATCGTATGTGAATATTCGCCGTTTTGCAATGTTGCAACGTTTCTGCAATGTGAATGGAAGCATCTGTGCTCTATATAGGAATTCTTACTCACAATCAGTAAGAAGTGACTCGTCAAATCGACATCAAATCGACATCAAATCGATGTCGAATCGATGAGTCATTTCAACATCGGATTAAAAGTATCATATTGATATCATTTCGATCTCGAATCAGGATTTTACATATAAACGGATGTGCACAGAATTATAACAGTAAAATTAAACAAAACAGTAACAGGAGTGACTGTCTATCATTTTATGTCAGTTCATTTAAGATTATTCGAAAATATGTTGAAATTCAAACAAACGTTGAGTTTTTTTAACCCTTGCCAGCGTTATCGAGCTTATTTCGACGTTTAAGCTAATTTGGACGTCGTTTCGACATCACAGTGGTCCTAAATCTCAAAAACCTGGCCAAAAGCCAAATTTTCAAATATTTAATAGAGTATTCAAATATGAAATTATATTATATCAAATATTTAGTGAACTAATTTATGCAATAATTATTTTATGAATATGCATTGCAACTTTGAAATACTTCCTTAAAGTCAGACAATCTTATGCACGCTTTTTATACTATTTTACAACTATGATATTGTGCTGTCTCCCACAATATGTATGTATGTATGTATGTATGTATGTATGTATGTATGTAATGATTTATTGCTTTCCCCGTAGGGTTTACAATCTAATACACTGTGGCCTTTTTTAGGGACGTACCCAACCCTTTACAAATACAGATTCTCCTCCATCCTTTTCGGTCCTCTTCGAACTCCTGCTTTCCTCCTCTCTCCTTTCTTTTCTCCTTTCTTTCTCCTCTCTTTCTCTTTACCCTCGTCTCCACCGATTTATCCTCGTCCATTTTCACCCTTAATCTGCTCCCTTCCTTTCTCCTTACCTCCAATACCTTCCACTTATCCTCCTCATTCCCCATCTTTACTAATATCGTCACCCAGTCCCCTCTCTGTCCTATCACGCTTACCTCTTTTACCTCCACCTTCACCTTTAATCCTTCCGCAAACAATCCCTTCACCTTCTCCCAACCCTGATAACCGCCAACGATAGAAAACGATAAAAAATTTCTTATCGTTTTTAATATGGTTAGTGAATCGTTTATTTACGATACTCTATCAGAAATTCACGTTACAAAATACTTGGGATCCTATTGTAAATGTCTTATCAGCTGCACATAAGTTTCTATAGTTTTTAATATGGTTAGTGAATCGTTTATTTACGATACTCCATCAGAAACTCACGTTACAAAATACTTGGGATTCTATCGTAAATGTCTTATCAACTGCACATCAGTTTCTATCGTTTTTAATATGGTTAATGAATCGTTTGAATCGGTTTTAGTCAATCCATTTCAATCGTTACGAATCGTGAATTAAGGAAACAGATTCATACCGATTCATTTCTTTCAATCGGTTTTTATCGTTTTGAAGAATGCCGGGAACGGGGCAACTAGCGCCAGGAGTCGGAGGCCGCTGGGCTCGGTGTTCGGTGTCCGAGACGGCTACCGCCAGGAGGTCCTTATAGGAAGAGATCCCTCCAGTTACGATACTGGATTTCTCTGCTTTTCGCCTCGCAGGGGGTCTGCTTATATATTATGACTGGATGTATTTTAAATACGAGAAGCGCTTTCCATCATGCGCGGCCTAGCGGCATTGTCGCGAACTAATCGCTGATTTGGTTGATGCGGATTCAATTTATATCATTGATATACGATAGAAAACGAACCGATTTGCTGCCGTAAAGAAGATGATAAGTTGTATGTCAGAAAATCCTGATAAGAAACGATAGATGTGTTGGTTCAGTTAAGTCATATAAATATCGATGAGATGTCTATCATTTTATTTTTATATATCCGTATTAATGCATACGGTAAAATTATTACCATAAATAACGATATATACTATATCGTGTATATACGATTGATTCAGACGGGCAATAATTGTACATATAGAAAACGATTCATAACTATAAAATTTGTATAGTTATTTCCTTATTCGGATCTAAAACGATAGAAACCGATTCGATTCGATTAATGTTTTATCTGTCTTCTAAATATGCAACGATAGAACCGATAAGATACGATTAAAAACAATACAGATATAGCCGTTTTCAATCGTTTTCTATCGGAGATGGTTACCAGGGAACCCTTCTCCTCTCACTTAACCCTTTGGACCAACGGCTTAACGTCTCTTTCCGAAAGACGGAGCCCAGTTTGCTCCGCACAAGAGCCTATCTTGCACGGAGGGCGCAGCTTTCGGAAAATAAATTCCATGTTTACATGCTCTAGTGGACTCGAACCTGGTTCTTCAGATTACGAGTCTGGCGCTCTACCACTAGACCACACTGCCGCTCTTAGTCTCCCACAATAATAATATTCTATAAATTTTTTTAAATTCCTTTGAATGACAACTTAATAAGGTCTTATTCTAACATATATTGTAATAGAAAATGCAATATACTGTTTTTATTAACATTTATAATATATTTTTGGTAATTATGTAGTAATACGGACCACCCTCCGATGACCTTGACCTTGACATATGTTGTCAAGGTCACCCTCCTGAGTGACCTTCGGAAGGTTTTAGCCGTTGCTCGTTATTCGTTAAAAAGTTATTAACAAAAAAAGTTTCAAAAATATAGCAGTTATTTTAAGTATTGAGAGGCATAAATAACTAATATTACGTCTTTTTCTTTTTTAAGTAGAGAATATCTCGTTTCGCGTGAAAGTTGCTGCTTTACCAAAACACAACATTTAAAGCAGTAAATTGTTGATAAATTGAAGTCTTTTTGTTAAAGCAGAGAATACTTTATTTCGCGAGAAAGTCGCTGCTTTACCAAAACAAGTAAATTTTTTTCTGAAGTAGAGAATACTTTATTCACTGCTTTAAATGTTGTGTTTTGGTAACGTAGCGACTTTCACACGAAACGAGGTATTCTCTGCTTTAAAAAAAAGATGTAATATTGATCGTTTATGTCTCTCAATATTTAAAACTTTTTAGACACAAAAAATAGTTATTTTTTAAGTATATGCGTGGAGGCAGTAGGTTCCGCCCTTCTGTGGTCACATGGGTTCGTGGCGTGTTTTACGAGCTCGTTTATTGTATATTGCCACAAATATTCACACAGATGATCGACTAACTTATCTTGTTTAATACCACCTCTACTTAAACGAGCTCGTAAAGCACGCCACGAACCCATGTGACAACTCGTTTCGCGTGGAAAGTATATGCGTGGAGGCAGTAGGTTCCGCCCTTCTGTGGTCACATGGGTTTGTGGCGTGCTTTACGAGCTCGTTTATTGTATATTGCCGCAAATATTCACACAGATGATCGACTAACTTATCTTGTTTAATATCACCTCTACTTAAACGAGCTCGTAAAGCACGCCACGAACCCATGTGACAACTCGTTTCGCGTGGAAAGTGTATGCGTGAACTATTTCGACTTTTTCATTAGTCATTTATGCCTTCCAATACTCAAATTAGCTGCTATATTTTCCAAAATTTTTTTGTTAATAACTTTTTAACGAATAACGAGCGACGGCTAAAACCTTTCGAAGGTCACTCAGGAGGGTTACCTTGACAACATATGTCAATATCAAGGTCATCGGAGGGTGGTCCGTATTACTACATAATTACCATATTTTTTAAACAGTAAAAATTTTACGAACGGATATGAATAAAATTGTCAATAGGGTAGAAGTACCGGTTTTGGCCACTTTAAGCATATTACCATCTTGAAACGCTTCAGATTCGAATAATTATTACTACAGCGGCCTTTCACATATATATTGTCCAATTTAGAGGAATATATTTTCGTTTTTTTTATCGTAAAAATGTTAAAATGACTCTAAGACAATAAAAAACGAGGGAAAAGAAGTTAAGTGCATTTTCACTAGTTTTGGCCATGCTTGTACTGGTTGTGGCTTCCTACTGCCCCACTTATGGCCATGCACTTGAATCAATGTTTCGATACACATACAGTGCTATAAGGGCCCGTGTGTCCCAATGTTTCTGGCACAGAGCTTTCAATATTCCGTCTCAATGTTGTACGTGGAACATCAAACATTTTACTTGCTAGTGAAACAGGAGTCCCACTGTGTATAGCATCCAAAGCATTTTGCACTTGCTGCAGAGAGTATGTAAAAAATTTTCTTTTCTTCACTGGCTCTTTTTTTTTTGTGTTGATTTTTTTCGTGGCGGCATTGTAGCCTAGAACCGCAAATAAATTTCAATTACCACCAGGAATCATTAAATAAAGTAAAAACATTAAATATTATGCTACGATAGGTCTGTTCTTTATAGCTGAACTAGCTGCATTAGTTTAGAGAGTTTATTTTTCTCCCTCTACATTGTGTGGAAGGAAAAAGAAACTCTGAACTAATGCAGCCAGTTCAGTTATAAAAAACAGATCTTGTATAATATCTAATTTTGACAAGTAAGCACCAGTTTTAATAGGATGGCCAAAACTGGGGCAAAGGGATAATTTAATGTACCGATTATGGCCATCGTTATTAATACGAATATTTTTAGTATTTTCGCTTTTGAACACTTTGAACCTCTTAGAGAAATGTTGCACTACCGATATGTAAACTTGGGATTCGCGCGCTGGCCACGGTCGTAAACGGACGTGTGCGGTTTCTCAGCTCGGCTGTAATTTCGTCGTAGTGAATCTTTTATCGCGGTGTGAGTGTCTCCCGCGTGTGACGGACGATTTCTCGCCGTCCCTTATCGTGCACTGCTGACGAATATTCGTCAGCACTCTCTATTAATCTTACACGCGTGAATCTAAGGAATCGAATTATCGTGCACGGTAACAACATCCAAGAGGCCACGGCCTCTTGCGTTAACGAGGGGGGAGGGAATCCGCTGCTACCTCCCCGTACTTCCTCGCCTTACGATCGTGATTCTTCCAATAATTATCACCGTTCTCGCGATCATCCAACTTCGTGTAATCGCTCACGTTCTGCGTCGGATCCGTCGCGCTCGCAGTCGAGATCGCGCTCGGGTTCGCGCACGCGTTCGCACACCGCCATTAATGCCTCTATCCCCTTTCCTGTCCATGAGAATTTCGAAGCGACTATTAATAATTTCGTAATAATCGATGGCATGGATGTCGATATCTCACTCTCGGATTCACCCAATAGTCTAGACTTCGTCCCGCCGACGATTTCGTCAGATATGAATCTCGCTGCCCGAGATTGTAACGATAGCATAACCTTTGTGTCTACTGCGCAGTCCTCTTCCGGTCAAATACCGAATGATTCTTCCGTCGATGTGAAAAGGAAGCGAGCGGCAAACGACACTCACGATTCCCGTGCAAGTAAGAACAGCAGATCCTTATCAAAAGGTAACAGCGAAAACAGTGCTTCAGACAATAAATCGAATTCAAGTTCGGCCTCGCCCACGGCGGCCCGTAAGTCAATTAACTCTCGCTATACGTCAGTCGACCTAAAACCATACATCGTTCACATACGCGCAATTGATAATGATCCGGATTCGGAATCCGATACCCCCAAGCCTATGAATACGCATCCTCTCTTAATCGGTCGCATCGTGATGCAAATTGTCAAAACCGGATTACTAGAGATTAAGAAAGTCAGTAAAGGCCACGTTCAGGCCACTTTCACGAATGCCGAGGCTGCCAATAGGCTCATCGACGATCTATCGTTGGTTAAATATAACCTCAAAGCGTTTATCCCCTCATATAGAAACGTCCGAACCGGTATCATAAGGGATATTCCCCAATCAATCTCGATCGAAGACTTGCTCGGCGAAATTGAATCTAATCCTAAAGCCATTGAAGCTCATAGACTTAACCGCCGTGTCAAAGACGGCAATTCTTTCGAATATGAACCCTCGCGCACGGTCTGCGTCAAGTTTGCCGGTCATATCCTCCCGGGATCGGTTGCTATATTTAAGGTAAGACATTCGGTCTCTCCATTCGTTCCCAAGGTAAAAATTTGCTTCACCTGCTACCGGGCAGGTCATATTGGTAAGTCCTGCAAGAGCAAGCCTAGATGCATCTTTTGTGGAAAAGATAAACACGATTCTGACATAGAATGTCCCGATAAACCTGCACAAAATAAATGCATAAATTGCGGCGGGCCTCACCTTGCCAAATCATTTGAATGCCCCATAATTGTCCAACTCCAAAAGGCATATGCTCTTGCTGCCACTAAAAACTTGCCTCTGTTTGAAGCAAAAAAAAAGATTAACGATGCTTCCAAATTTTCCGATAACGGTTCAGATTCAAGATTTGACTTTGTTAACTTTCCTAACCTCCCTTCTCCCAAACGCAACTCAAACCCCTCCCCTTCCTTCCCATATTCCCCCCCCTGTCCCCCTCCTTCTCCTCTTACAACAGTTTCGCAGCGCTGCAAAACCTCCAAGACTGCAACAGTCCCGCCTCCTATTCTAGTGCGTTATCAAAACCCCGCAGCTCGACTCCCCATACGAGTTCCTCCTCCTCGCGACGCGTTAATTTCTCGCCCAATCTTCCTAGTATCTCCAAAAACCGCAACAGATCAAGCTTTTCTTTCCCTTTTGTACACCGGAACGAGCTGATCTTTCCGAACGGCAGATCCAATGAAGAAAATCCTAACTCACCCCCAGTTCCGGATAAGGAACTTATTGCTCCCGAAACACCCTCCGATAACGCTATTCACACCTCTAACCCAGACACGTCTTCCTCAGAAACTCTCCCTTCTTCGTACAACCAACAGGAAATGTTCTGTCATTTATCTAACATCATAAATGAACTCAGTTATGCGCTGACTTACCTTAGTCCCTTTTTTATGAATCTCCCTACAGGAGGATCTTACGGCTTGTCCTCTTCCTCCCCCCTTGATTCCGCTCCCTCTCCCCCTATTGATGTGAGTTCTACCAATTATCTTCGCAGGTAGTAAGATTACTTCCAATCAGTCTCTTGCAGGTCCTACCAACATATTGTAATGGAATTGCAGAGGCATACGTAATAAGTTACCCGAGATTAGGGCCATAGCCCACAAATACGACATAATTTGTCTTCAGGAATCTCTATTAGTTACTGACAAACCCTTTGATCTTAAGGGTTTTAATGCGATTAGGCTTGATGCGGACGCGGCTGGCTCTAGAGGAGTCTGCACCTTCCTTAGAAACTGTTATGCATATTCTCTTTGCGATCTGACGGATCTCGCTGATCCCTCAGTAGAATTGGTTGCGTTCACTGTGCCCTTCTTAAATCAGGAACTATTTGTCTGTAATATGTACCGACATACTGGACAGGATACCCCGGTTTCCTTTTTCAATAACCTCTTCAATCACGCCCAACAATACAAATTTGCCATCTTTATGGGTGACTTTAATGCCCACCACCCGGACTGGCTGGATAAGAGAACGGACACAATCGGCGAAACTATTGCGACCGCCATCGCTGATTACAACCTGACTATTCTTAACGACGGAACCCCCACTTATTATAACTTATCTAATAACATCAACTCGGTTATCGATCTGTCGATCGTTTCCGCCAACCTGGCTGCCGTCTGTATTTACGATCACGAGCATAATAGATATTTGGGAGGCAGCGACCACCTTCCCATTATCATCCGTATAAACAGTCCGCGCGATCACTCCTAAACTTAAATTTTCCCATAAACTCAAGTTTAACAAGGATTCACTTGCGGATCTAACCTTGCTTCTGAATAAGGAAAGACAGAGTGTAGAGGATGTTGATGTTAGCAATGCACCAAACGCATACTCTCAACTGATATCCATTATCAAAACTTGCATTGCGTCCGCTCTCCAAAAGAAGAACACTTCTCCCTCCAGCTTCTCAGCTAAACGTAAGAAATTCCCGGCTCCATGGTGGAATGACGCGTGCGAGACGGCAGTTAACGATCGCAAAATCGCCGCCAAAAATTTTAAGAAGCAGACTCACTAGAAAATCTGTTGAAATATCAACGTTCTGTTGCTGTTGCAAGACGCACACTTAAACGGGAAAAAACCCGCGGATGGAAAGACCTCTGCGCCACATTCAATGCCAAAACCCCCATCCAACAAGTATGGAGATTCGTCAAGTCTTTCAAAAACCAGAACCAAGCTACTCGTCCCAACTGTGATATTGTCGAGGAGGAGAGATTGACTCAAGCTGCAATGACAAAGCTATGTCCCCCCTCATGTTCGCTCAGGGATCTTTCGCTGGAGGAAATGCTGGAGGAAGATTCCCGCAACGCAGAACGAACCGCCGCCTGGCTGGACGAGCCGATCACAAGTGAGGAAATCCATACAGGTCTAAAATCTGCAAAAAAGAAGTCAGCACCTGGTCTAGATCAACTGGACTACAATGTCCTTGCATCATTCCCTGAGTTCCTTTGGGAAAAGTTTCGTGTCGTCTTCAACGGCCTTTTGTGCAGTGGATCCTTTCCGGAAGACTGGTACACGTCGCTCTTAATATTTATACCTAAGCCTGGCGGCAAGGGAGTAAGGCCAATCTCGCTCATTTCCTGTGTCCTTAAAATTCTGGAAAAGTGCCTCTATAACCGATTAAGGTGGCATTTTGAGCACAACGACCTGCTCTCCGATGCTCAGCTTGGATTCAGGAATGCTAGATCATGTTTGGATAGTGTCATAGCCTTAACTAATGACATCAAGGCGGGCTTCCTCAAGGGAGCTTACACGGCGTCCGCTTTCCTGGACATCGACGGCGCTTTCGACAATGTTCTTCCTCACATACTAATCCGGGATCTCTATAATGAAGGAGTTCCAGCTCGCTTCCGCAAGTTCACTCTCAACCTAACTGGGAATAGGACAATCTTTTACGTCCAGAACGGCGTCAAGTCTGGTCCTTTTCACGCAAGAAAGGAAACACCCCAGGGATCGATTCTGAGCCCGACGCTCTTTAACATCTACTTCAGAGATATCGTTCGGTTGATCAACCCTAACTGCAAAATATTATTATATGCCGATGACATTGTTATCTACTCAACTGATAAAAATCTCGACAAGGCCATACAGGCCATTAACGAGTCAATACAGAAAATCTCAGCCTTCCTCTCGAGCAAAGGACTTTCGCTCTCGACGGTCAAATCTCAAGCAATAATATTCTCACGTAAAAGGACCTTGCCTCTCTTCATCCCTGACATTGTTATCAACGGCGACTCAATCAACTATAGTGAAGTAGTAAAATTTCTGGGCATATTCATCGACTCCAAATTAAGCGGCAAACCGCATTTCACTCATGTCATAACCAAATGCAGAAAAGCTCTCAACATTATGTCTGCTCTGGCCGGGGTTTGGTGGGGAGCCCATCCCCAACATCTTATGATGGTATACAAAGGCATCATTAGGAGCAATATAGATTACGGTTGTCAAGTCTTTCAATTGTCTAGTAACCTGACCATATTTGAAAAACTCCAAAGGATACAATACAAGGCTATTCGCACTGCTTACGGTTATCGGCAATCCACGCCGATAAATGTCTTATTAGATGAGGCCAAGGAGCCTCCACTGCACTACAGATTTAATTACTTGACTGCTAAACTGGTCCTCAAGAATATTGCGCAAGAGTTTAGCCCGGTTACCATCGGTTTGGACGAGCTGATCCCGCTCACCAGATCTCCTCGCAACCGTGAGAAGGCTTGCAAGATCATCCCCTCGTTCAGGTACTTCCATGCCATCATCGGAAAGACGAGTAAAATTCATCAAACCGTATCTCTGCCGGTATTCAGCCACAGTTTCCCATCACTGATCCACAATATTCAGTATACGCCTTTGTTTTTTCATCCGGACATACAAAATGTGAATTCTCTCTTCCTAGAGTGTACGAAAGATTTAAGGAGGGACGCCATCACGTTTTACACGGACGGCTCTAAGGATGATTCGGGATTTGTCGGCGCAGGTATATATTCGCCTGAATTAAAGATTCAGGTCATGCACAAACTGCCAATGGAGACCACCATTTTCTCCGCTGAGGCTTGGGCCATCCTCCAGGCGCTCATCATCATCTGGCAGCAAGACTTTGAAAAAGTTGTAATTTTTTCAGACTCCAAAAGCGTGTTGGAGAACGTTTGCTCGAACGCGGCAAACCAGCAAAATTACATTGTCCCTTGGATTAAGGAAAAGGCATATCAACTTTTGACCAAAGGCACCAACCTTCGTCTAATTTGGATCCCAGCCCACCGGGGTATCTCTGGTAACAAAATCGCAGACAAAACTGCTAAAACTGCCTCGAGAAGAGGCTATGTTCCTGATTTTAGAATTCCGCACTCTGATTTCTATTCAGTTGCTAGGGAAACCCTCCGTAAACGGGTTAGCGAGTACTTACGCTGTTGCGGTTCTTTCAAGGGCATATATTTTTATAACAATTTTCATACAGGTAAAGACCGTCCTTGGTTTCATAAAAAACCATTCAAGCGTAAAGAAATAGTCTTAATTAATAGACTGCGCAGTGGACACTACAACCTAAACCACAGCCTAGCTAGAAAAAATATAATAGATTCCGGTGTATGCCCTTGCGGCAATCTCAAACAAGATATGAATCACGTCATTTTTAATTGCTCTCTGTACTCCGATAAAGCCTCGCGCTTAGTTAGATACATGGAGGAATTTATTCCTCACTCTAGTGACATTCTTCCTTTCTTATGTAATCCTACTCATCGATTCATTCGCCTCCTTCTTGCTGTTTGTAAATCTATGGACCTTCAGCCTTAACCTCCTTCACGCGCAGGGAGTGGGGGCCGTAACGCTACGTTCGTGCCGGACTTGCGTGTCGTCGCGCGCGGTGACCACCGTCCGGTTTACCTTCTTGAAGCTGTGCCATCCGTGGCCTACGACATTGACTGGACAAACCGCCCGCGGTTTCTACGACGAGTGGTTCGCCCTGGCCATCTTTGGAGCTGTACAGCTCGAAGGCCATAAAAGAAGAAGAAGAAGAAGAAGATATGTAAACTTCCCGGGCGCTATTATACAATTACGTAACCTAAAAATGTTGCACATCTTACCTCGACGTCTTCTCGGCTGACGTAACGATTGGAATATTCGTATCCTTCTTGTCACAACGTACACTATTTTATTAAGTATAATAAAAAAAACAATTACAAATGCACGTTGTTTCCACCTTGAATGCTGCTTAAATATATAACGTCTCGAAAAATGACAGCTTTGAACAGTCACTGACTATGTGTAGACACGAAAAATCCTCGAAAGTGTTCGTGGTGGCCATAACCGGTGCAGTGGCCAAAACCGGTACTTCTACCCTATAAAAAGTGCGACGCAGAGTGACGCATTCTTTCTTATCTCATAACAAAGATTACAAAGCATAGAAAATAATAAAAAAAAAGTATTAGTTGCTCGAATCATAGCTGCTCCTTGCAAAATAAACCACACAATGTGGTAGCGCCTAGTGGTAGAATCCAGAGACGCGGTAGTGTCTCGCGCCAAGTATACGCAAAGAGACACCGCATATATTACTAGTTCATGAGATTAGTAATGACAATAGATGATAGCTTTGTCTTCTTTTGTTTATTTATCGCAGTATGTCAATTGTATATGTATGGTTTGTCAACAGCTCAATAATGCCTTACAGTTAGTTCTTTGTTTTACAAGGGAACGGTCGGAAGTGTCCCTACCCGATTTGGATGCGCTTTGGATATGTTGTTGAGCATCAAAAAATATTAGACTCGTATTTTTTTTTGCTGCTTATCTCGACGTTTATTGGTTGAAAAAACCCGATTTGGAACCTACCCGATTTGGATGCGCTTTGAATATGTTGTTGAGCATCAAAAAACATTAGACACGTGTTTTTTTTTTGCGGCGTATCTCGACGTTTAGGGGTTGAAACAACCCCTCGAAAATAACGGATTTTATAGTTTTTTGCGAATATCTTCGAAAATATAAGGCGTAACGACAAAAAATTTGTACGAAATGTTTATGGCTTTTTGTGCTCTTTAAATGGCGTAATCAGATTTTTCAAATTGGTCACATTTTTTAATTTAACCCCACCCCCACCTATTATTTTTGCCAAATATAACAATTTTTCCAACGCAAATTTAAGAGCGTCAAATGCCAAATACATCCATGTGTATTTTTATTATGAGACCATTATTAGATTTTTGGCAAGACGAGATGATATGTGGTATAGGCGTCGCGCTGTAGGTAGGTGTTGCGTTATTTCTGTTCAGTTGCGCCGTACGCTTAAAAATTTCCATTTCAACTCCGGGATGACCGAAAGCGCTGATGCAAAGGCCAGCGCAAGGCACTGACAGCGAGAGGTTAACGCTATTTCGAGAGTCCTAGACTAGCAACGGAATGTCGACTCCGACATTATAAATACCGCCGAATTGTAAGATCGGGCGGGCAGTCGCAAATCATAATCTGAACGAACACGTGCGTCACATTAACCGCTACAATAATATACTATCCCGGTTACGGCACAACAAAATCAACAACCAAATTCACGCATTTGAATATCATTTGCTTGTGTCATAATTCCGAAAAGCAAGCATTTCAGATCATAAGTCTGAAGTGTAAAGAACTGTGTTGTACGCTGTCGTTTTGTGAACATGTAAGTGCATTTTTATTGTTAATTTTTATTGGTTTCTTACGCTTGTTACTTTTTTCTTTGATATTGAATATAACTTTTTATTCAGCTCTTACTCAATCTTTGCCAGTCTTGCCAGTGACTATATAATCTTTTTTGTTCATAAAATGTCACGTTGTAAGCACCTACTATAGTATATTGTGCACCGAGAGAAAGCAGCGTTTTTCAGACGAGTGTGAAGTTTGCCACCCGAGCCAAAGGCGAGAGCGGCAAATCACACGAGTCTGAAAAAGCTTTTGATCCGAGGTGCACACGATATTTTTCACAACACTAATGAAAAGTTCGACTTTCATGCCTAGAGAGGGGCGAAAGTGACCAATTTCACGCTAGGGCGGCATAGCGGGCGGAAAGTAACCACTTTCCTTCCTAGGGAGGAAAGTCCAAGCATGGAAAGTCGAACTTTCCGTGGAGGTGTTGTGAAAAAATTATTTTTAGTTAATAAAGTTAATTTTTTTTGTTTGCTTCAAATTTCAGATTACCTCCTTGTCAGAGTATCAGAATATTTCAATATTTTTTATTGCTGTCTCTCTATTGTCATTACACACGCAAAACGCAGAATTATTATTCAGTTTTGATTAATTACATTTTGATTCACATACCTTTTGTAATCAAGAAATAAAGAAGAGAAAGAGACGGTATCAAACCTAACATAAAAACCACTCCATTAATTATAAAGTGCGTATTTATTTATATAATTAAAGTTCGAGACAAATATTTAATTTTAATATCTTTCAGAATGAAGTTTAATCCACACAATGTAATAATGCTACTTTCTGCAACTTTCACTGCTTTCAACTATTCACCAAGTCCGATAACTTCGGAGGAAGAAAAAGTAAAAGAAAACATTGAACGTATGCTGCTTGAAATACAAAACGAAGAATTTTACGTAGAAGAGGAAGAAACTTTAGGTTTTTATGATACATATGAGATTCCAGAACCGGAAAGAGTTGATTCATTTGAAGAAGATGATGGTAAAGTATATCTTCCGGAAGAAGTTATTTGCAGCTCTGTTGAGGCAACAATATCAAATGACTATAAAAGGCAAGCTGTGGAATACTGGAGGAGTGGTAAAACAAGGGGAAAATCGTTTGAAGGAGTTAAAAGAAGGTTCAGAAAAGTTACATCAATACGACAACTACGACGATGGGAGATCCAAATTAGTGAAGGTGGTAGTAGGTTGGAAAAATTAGAAAAAATTTCTGCATATACATTAAATTGTTTTAATAAAGCTCTTGAAAGAGGAATTATTATTCATGATATTGACATCGCACGATGGGCTTCTCGAGCACAAGAAGAGGAAAATGCGGCAGGATTCAAAGCTTCAGAAACGTGGGTGAAAAGATTTAAAATTACATGGCAAAAATAATAGGTGGGGGTGGAGTTAAATTAAAAAATGTGACAAATTTGAAAAATCTGATTACGCCATTGTAAAGAGCACAAAAAGCCATAAACATTTCGTACAAATTTTTTGTCGTTACGCCTTACATGTTCGAAGATATTCGCAAAAAACTATAAAATCCGTTATTTTCGAGAGGTTGTTTCAACCCCTAAACGTCGAGATACGCCGCAAAAAAAAACACGTGTCTAATGTTTTTTTATGCTCAACAACATATTCAAAGCGCATCCAAATCGGGTAGGTTCCAAATCGGGTTTTTTCAACCAATAAACGTTGAGATAAGCAGCAAAAAAAAATACGAGTCTAATATTTTTTGATGCTCAACAACATATCCAAAGCGCATCCAAATCGGGTAGGGACACTTCCGACCGTTCCCTTGTTAGTTCAACCTGAATAGAAGCACAATAATGTATTCGGGAAATATAAGTCGCTGCGAAATTCACACAATTATTTTAGAAAATATAGGTAAATCAGATTTAATTTAAGTGAAGACGAAAATGAAAAAAAGAACTAGCAATGTATATGAGAAACCATTTTTTTCATATATTATACTTTAATAAATGGAGGAGTAGCATGCGTATTAATAAACATTTTTTATGTAAAAATGTATAATATAGAGGTAAGTTCCCTATTATGAGACAGGATCTGTAGTAAGTATAGGTGACGCTACTCAGAGATTGGTAGGACGATGCGACATCATCATGTAGATGTAGAGACAGAGAGAGTTGCGAGGAGTGTCTTAAGAAGACTAGTATATTAATTGAGATATTCTGAATAAATAAACATATTGAAATACAACAAGTCTACAGTAATTATCAACAATAGTACATAGCGCAGTCGTGGAAGAACATTGGATAACACCTAAAGTAAGCCTGCAGGTTATCTGAGAAGATAAGAAACAGAAAGATAACCTGCAAAGCGCAACGTGGCAATAAACGATGGAGAGTGCTGGAAGGTTACCGGAATCGATGAGATTTGATGGAAATCTCAGTGATAATTTCAAGAGATTTTATCAGAATTTTGAGTTATACTTAATTGCAACTGAAAAAAATAAGAAAGCAGACCCAATTAAAATTGCCATCTTGCTGAACACTATAGGCAGTGAGGGGATAGAAATATATGTAATACATTCAGGCTTACAGAAGAGCAGAAGAAAAAATATGATGATGTAGTAGCCGAGTTTAAAAGGTACTGTGCCCCAAGAAAAAACTATGAAAGATTTGTGTTCAACAATCGCAATCAAGGAGTAGACGAGCCATTTGATCAATTTTTGGGTGATCTCAAGAAATTAATACAGTTATGTGAATATGCGGACCAGGAAGATACGATATTAGTGGACAGAATAATATTGGGCACGAATGATTTGAAGGTGCAAGAAAAATTGCTCAACATACAAAATATCACGTTGAAAAATGCGGTAGAAATATGCAGAAATTCTGAGGCCACTAAGAAGCAGTTGCGGAGTGTAAGAAACAAAGAAGAGGCTACAATTGATTTTATCAGGAAGAAGAAGCAATATGATAAAAGTAATGAGAAGAATGAAGAATTGAATAACGACGAAGGAAGTAAAAAGCAATTTAAGTGTAGCAAATGTGGAAGAACCCATGGATATAGAGAGTCCAACTTATGGGAAAACGTGTCATAAGTGTGGAAGAATGAATCATTTTAGCAGCGTGTGCAAGGCGAAAATAAAGGATGTAAAGGACATATTAAAAGACAAGGACAGTAAGTCAGAAGATGAAACTCTTTATGTAAATAGTATAGTCAAGGTAGGAGAAGTAATGAAGAAAGCCAAGTCAGTCTGGACTGAAACTGTGGAAGTCAATGGAAAAGCAGTAAGTTCAAGATAGATACGGGATCTGAGGTTAATATAATATCACTCAAGGAGTATAAATCGATAACTGAGGGTCAACAAATACAGAGGACACGTACGCTACTACAAGCATATGGAAGAACGAAGATTACACCAATGGGAAAGGTCAATCTAAGATGTAAAAACGAGGTTAAAAATAAAATGTTAGAATTTTTTGTAGTTGATATGAATGTAAAGTCTATACTTGAGTTACCTAGCATTCGAAAATTAGGTTATATTAAATGTACTAATAGTGTTAAGATGATTGATGATAAGGAAAAATTTATACAGTCAAATATTGATGTGTTTAAAGGTTTGGGTACATTTAAAGATGTTTGTAAAATAAAATTAAAGAAAAATAGTGTTCCTGTTGCTATACCATGTAGGCGTGTACCGTTAAGTATAAAAAAGAGATTAAAAGCAAAATTGGATAATTTGGAAAAACAAGGAGTTATTGCTAAAGTTGATGGTGCTAGTGAATGGGTGAACTCTTTAGTTATAATAGAAAAACCAAATAAAACTTTGTGATTATGTTTAGATCCACAAGAATTAAATAAATGTATTGAGAGATAATTTTTTAAAATTCCTACTTTTAAGGACACTTTACGATGATAGATTTTAAAGATGGCTTCTTTCAGATCAAGTTAGATAATGAATCGAGTAAATACACGACATTTTCCACTCCGTTTGGCTGTTATAAATTCAAAAGATTACCGTTTGGTATTAAGGATGTATATCGCTTAAGTCAAAATAGAGGGATGAAGGTGAAATTTACAGAGATTGTGCACTTATATATCCCAAAAACCTGTGTTAAATTTGCGATTAATTGTCTGACCCGTTTAAAAGTTATTAACTTTTTAATTTCGTATGAATTCTTATGGAGATTGACAGATTATCAAATATATGCATTCAGAATATAAAGAAAAAATAGAGAACAATTCTTGACAAAATTACGGTGTACAGAGAATACATTGGCACAGATTCTCAATAAATTTCACGATAATTCACTGACTAGTTTCTGAGAAATGAAATAAAAACTGCAGCACTCTCACAGATCTTGACGTTCGACCCTAAAAACACGGCAACGTCGCACTGCGAGCTCGGTAACTATACATGTTTTTCACATTTTTGCTGCCGGTTTCCGATATTTTCAGCCAATGTTTATATACGGCCTCTGATGTTTCATTTGCCTTTATACCTTAAAAATGGGTTTTTATTACATTTCAACATTTTTTAACCTCACTACTAACCTCCCTTTTCTCAGCATGTCAATGATATAAAGGGTACTACCGGTAGGGCGTTCAGAGCAGCCAACAGTTAAAAGTAATATCAACAGTAAGGTGTTGCCACGTCTTCTTGTGTTGTTCGCTCGATATTTTTCTTTTTATTTTTGTATTCAGCGTATTTATTTACTTTTTATAATAATATTTTATACTATTGCGTGATATTTTTGATCATATTTAACCGTTACTTTTTGTCTTTATCCAGATTATATATGTATGATTATATATATATGTATGATTTTTGTTTCTAGCAGTTGGATTCAGGCAAGATTCCCAGCCAAAAGTTTTGAACCTCTATTAAGAATATTTACAAATACGCTGCCAGTAATTATAAAAAATGGTTAAAATCACTTAAATCAGTAATATTAATGTCCTTGTTATGATATGCAATAGTAGTCAACCGTTAAAGTATGCATACAACCGATATATATTAGATTTTTCAGATTACTATGCTTTTTGCTGGGAAGGTCCTATACGTGATACATCCTTAAGATAGCACCAGAAACTTTTCAAGAAACAAATGAAAAAAATTTTAGAGATGTAAAAGGTGTAAAAATTTATTTTGATGATTTAATAGTATACGCTGATAGTAAAGAAGAACATGATGAAATATTACAAAAAGTTATAGATAGAGCTAGAGAAAAAGGTGTTAAATTTAATAAAGATAAATTACAGTATAGACAAGTTGAAGTAAAGTACATGGGATACATATTTAGTAAAGAAGAAATGCGCATTGATAGTGATAAATTAAAAGCAATAGATGATTTAAAGGCACTAAAAAATAAAAAAGATTTACAGAAACTGTTAGGATTAGTTAATTATGTAAGAAAGTTTATACCAAAACTAGGTGAAATTGCTAGTCCTATGTGTAATCTGTTAAAAAAAGATGTAGAGTTTCAGTGGTTGAAGGTACATGACAAGGCGTTAAACATTATTAAAAGTGAAATAAATAAAAATATTACATTGATGAATTTTGACCCTAAGAAAGAAATTACAATACAAACAGATACCTCTCAAAATGGCATTGGTTGTTGTCTGATGCAAGAAGGGAGGCGTATGCCTCTAGAGGACTTAACAGAAAAGAAATATACTATAATTGAAAAAGAATTGCTAAGTATTGATCATGCAACTCGACGATTTTACAACTATATATATGGAAGGCCAATAAAAATAGTAACTGATCACAAGCCAAAGTGTAAGTGTATTAAATAAACGGATTTGTCAAGTACATTCACCAAGATTACAAAGGTTGAGACTGAGGTTGTTAAAATAAATATGATATTAAAAGTAGAGTACTTGCCTGGAAAATATTTATATATTGCTGATTATTTGTCTCGAAACTATAGTAGTGAAGTAGGAGAAATTAATAAAGATATGAACGAAATGGTTCATTCCGTTGAAAAATATCTAAGAATGAGTGAAAAAAGAAAGGAAGAGTTTAAATTATATACTAAAAAGGATGTAATTTTAAGTAAAGTGCGTGAGAATTGTATGAATGGATGGAAATGTAAAAAATATGAAGGAGAACTGAATGTGTATTACCAAATTAAAAGTGATCTTCATGTACATAATAATATCATATTTTATAATGACAGGGTTATAGTACCGAAGGCATTGCGAGAGAAAATGTTAGAAGTGTTACATAAAGGACATTTCGGAATAAGCCGCACCTGTGATAGAGCTCGTGGAGTACTGTTTTGGCCTGGTATGTCTACAGATATAAAAAGTATGATACAAAAATGTAAAGTGTGTGAACGATATAGATATGCTAATGTAAAGGAACCCTTGATAACACATGAAATACCAAAGCTGCCATTTCAAAAAATAGCTTCAGATATATTAGAGTATAAAGGAAAATCGTAGTAATAGTTGATTACTTAATCAAATGGTTAAAAATAATACAACTTAAAAGTAAACAAAGCCATGATATCATAGAAATGTTCAAGAAAGTATTTGCAGCTCTTGGCATTCCAGACGTTGTGATAGCAGACAATATGCCGTATTCGTCTTATGAGTGTCAATGCTTTGCAAGGGAATATGATTTTGAATTTCAGACAAGTAGTCCGAAGTATCCGAAGTCAAATGGACTTGCTGAAAGATTTGTGCAAACAGCTAAGAATATGTTGAAGAAGTCTGAGGATTTAAACGTAGCGCTTATGGAGTATCGTAATACGCCTATACAGGTCTTAAAAGATCTCCAGCAGAGTTGATGTATTCGAGAAAATTAAAAATCAAATTACCGGTTATGGAAAAAGTAGATTTAAAAATAGATAAATTTAGAGATAGGTTAAAAGATAAAAATAAAATAACAAAGAACTATTATGATCGGCACGCGAAACCGAGAAAGGAATTTGAAAAAGGAGATACTGTAGTTTATAGGCATAAGAAGCAATGGCAACCAGCTGTGATCTTAGATAAGCATAAGTCTCCCCGGTCATACTTGATTGATACTGGAGCGAATATATTAAGAAGGAATAGTAGTCATCTTAGAAAGTCAGCTATCAAACACGAAATAGTTGATGTAGCGTCAGATAACGAGTTACCTGAAACCAGTATCAATCAAACCGTAAATAATAATATTTGTGATACTGCTAATGAGCCTAATAGTGAGAGTATGGATACACGTGCTAATAGTATTGCTAATAATGAGTCAGTTAAAGAAAATATAAGATCAAGCAGATAAAAAACCATGCCCTCCAAATTCAATGATTATATATTGTACAAATTGTTCAAATATGAGACCGGCGTTATTCTTTTACCACTTAATACTCGACGAATAATGCCGACACCTGGCGCGGCCTGGGTCAAGGGCTGCCAGGGCTCTAAAATTATCAATACTTTCCAATAATTGGGCGCCAGTTAGTTTTGCGAGAACTAACAAACTCACGTTTTATCCACAATTGATATGAGACACTCAAGGGGAGTTCCGTCGGGACCCAAGGAATTTTGCCGAAGCCAAAAGAAAGTCAGGGAGATAACAAGCGATATATGAGTGTATTGAGGTTAACTTACATGTTCGTCGTCCGCCACAAACGGCCCGCACACTCGTTAACAATTATGTTCGCCGCTTCGCTTGACAAATTACACGCGATTACAACCTTTTCGTCGAAGTCGCTCGAAAACCGGCAGACAGCTGACGCGAAGACGCGGGACTGATCTCGCCGAAGACCGACGGGAGAGTCCTCGAGATCTCTCGGTCGTTCCGCTACCACGCGCCCACCCCCTTCGATCCTCGCAATCGTTGCGGGTCGATATCGCATATCGCTACCCTATTGGCTCGCCGTCTCGACGGCTCACAGGGCTCGGCGCTCGACCCGCAGGGCAGCGCGGGAAGCCGAAAATTCTGTCGGATAGACTTTTATATCGAGCGTCGATGTCGAGGGAAGGATCTTAAACATTAAATGTCAATGTCGAGGAAGAGGGTTTTCATTTTCCTGTCACACTCCCCTCCGTCGGACCTTGACATCGTAAGCGAAATGTTCGGAGGATCTCGCGCGGCCGTGCGTGCTCGTTTGCTGCTCGACCCATAGTCACCTGAAAATCTCCCTTTTACCAACAGTTATGACATTTCTCATTGGCTTCGACATTTGAGGGAGGGATGTTGGTTAGTGCGGTTGGAAATAACACATCTATTACCTTGGTGACAAATATATTTAAAGTCGTAGGTAACTTAGGTTTTATAATTTTATGGCGAGAACTACTTATTCATTAAATAAGGCAAGTTACGTAGCAAAACTTAAACGAAAATTATTCATTAGACAAGACAAGTTACGTAACAAAACATAAACGAAAAGCTTACAACTATTGCTTATTTAATTCGACGACCTTTACTTGAGTTTAACTTAATAATAATTTCAAACAAAATCAAGACAAAACAACCAAACGTTTAATTTGAATCGTCGAAATTGTCGTGGGGAGGGCAGCCTACATTCCCTTCTTGTATTTAGTAGGCACCACAACGCGAATTTCTTCTCCATCACGCATCTCCGGTCTCTCCCGCATAATCTCGTCCAGACTTTTCTCGTTCCGTGGTGAGCATATTGCTTGGATCGCGAGGAGATTCCTCTCCACCGACAATTCCCTTGCTGTTGGTTCGGTACGGTTGGCGACGAATGGTGCGGAAAGAAGTGCATTCTCCCGGATCAGGAATGCGCGCACGCGGTTTGGGTGGTCTGTAGGGTCGTCAAATTTCGCCTTGACCTTCCTCTTCAGAACTTCCGCGCCCTCGTTAATTAGGTGCCGATGGTCTTTGGGCACCAGTGCTGTAGGCCAGGTTGCGTAGTTTAGTCTTAGCCAATCGACAATGTCTCCGTACCTCACATTGCAGTCCGGACATTCTGGACAATAAAGGGACAGATCTGTGGTGCAACCCGGGCATCGATGAAGGGCAAGCTCGTGCTCTATTCCGTGGGGGTAAATGCAGTCATCCGTGTCGAATCCGTCGGCACCACAAATCCGACAAAATCCGGGACGATAAGGCAAGTTGCAGTTCTTAAAGTGATGTTCTCTTGAACGGCAGTTAACGCAGCCGGCGACGTACTTTTTCCCCACGGATGTGACAAATGTTTGGGTGCCACGATCTACTTTTGTCGACTGTATACGCTCGACAAGGAGTTTGGCCCGTTTGATTACGAGATCCTTAAGCATGCCCTCACTAATTATTCGGCAGTCGGTGAAGTACAATGGCGTTTTCTCGCTTGCGGCGCCGAGAAGTTCCGGAACGCCGAGTTCCTTTAATACCTCGTCAAAGGATGGCATCTTTGTTAACGGTAATGGCGCTATGGTTACCGAGGGGGCGACCAATGCCTTCGGGTCGTCAGTGGTCCTCGACGTCCTCTTCCAAGTTGACGACATCTGCAAGGGGTGATCTCTGTTAGGGATACGGTTGCGCTTTGCGTTCTCCGCATGGACTTCAGCGGCAGAAATTTTAGTGGGTTTCGTCAGTTTAAGGCGGGGGGGAGGAAGAGTCCGGATTTCCTCGATTAATCGGAGAGCTTCAAGGCTCGTTGCTGACGTGGCTTTCCCGCCTTCTTCCCTTGAGGTTGACTCGTTATGACTGCTTGTCGTGGGAGTTCCTGGCGCGTTACACCAGTACGTGGATTGTCGCGCAACTCCTGAACGATTCTCGGGTTCGTCGCCCCGTTTGGTCGAAGCCTCCTGCAACGACGACCTGTCCCGCTGAGACTCGCGTCTGATTAGGAGGGTCTTAACCTGCTCCTCGATCTCCAGTTTTTGTTGGAGCAGCTCTTCTAACATGCTCCTGTCGTCTCCGTCGTCCATGATGCCTTTGTCGAGATGGGTTTTGTCAAACTGTCTGTAAGAAATTAGGGTTTACGTAAACTCCGACGAGGAACCTTCAGATCCGTTACATAGTATTTGCCGATGGTTTTATCAGCTTTGTCTGCCAGTTCGACGATCATTGGCCCGATTATTCGTTTTACAATTGCTGGGCCGAGATACCGGTGGCCCAGTTTAGCTGAGTACCCTCCGGCTTTATTGCTTAATTTTTTATTCGGGTAATAAACTTCCGCGCCGATATTTAAGTCAAACCGTTTTGTTCGGTCACAATTAGCCTTGGCAAGACGTTTGTCGGAGTGTGATTTCAACTGATTTTCGACCTGATGTCGTAATTCGTCGAATTTACTCAATTGTTTAACCCAGTGTTTGACCAGGTCATCCGTTATCTCCTCATTACCATCGACGAAACATCTCCGCTGGCTTATGTTTGCCTCTCGCGCGTAATTTAAGTAAAACGGCGTGACTCTACTACCGGAATGTGGTACCGTATTGTAAGCAAGTTGAAGTTTTGACAAATCTTTATCCCATTCGTTTTGACTATCTTTTATGAACGCGGCTATCATTGGTTTTATTGTCCTATTGACGCGTTCTACCGGATTTGCTTGAGGGTGTGCTAATGGGGTAGTGATGTGATTTATTTTCTTAGCTGTAAGGAATGCTTTGACGTCTTTGTTTACGTATTCGGTACCGTTATCTGTAATAATTGACTCGGGGATAATTCCCCATTTATCGAATACCGTCTCCAAAATTCTAACGACATTTTTACCGGTTTGCCTACGTACTGGGAACAGTTCGACAAATTTCGTATAGAGATCCTGCACGACAATTATGTATACATTGCCTTTCTTCGAACGAGTAAACGGCCCTACCGTATCGATTGACAATTGCGCCCACGGTGTGAGTAGGGGTCTTGTCATCAAAGGTCCTTTCAGTGGCCTTTGATTAAACTTGACCTTCATACACACGTCACAGTCCTCGACGAAGGATTTTACGTCCTGTGACATGCCTGGCCAGTAGTGGTTCTGTCGAATTCGATCGTATGTGCTATCTCTACCTAGGTGTCCTGCCTGTGGGGTTTCGTGATTTTCGCGTAAAATCTCGAGAACTTCCGCTGGTCTAACTACTCTTTTCCACGGGTGTTCGTCATCGATCAGCATTTTCGCGTAGTCTGGTCTATGATAATATAACTCGTCATTTTCGATCTTCCATTCCGCGAATCTATCGGGTTGTTTGCTTACGAGTTCGCGTTTTACATCGTACCAATCTTTGTCACAAATCGTTGTTAACCTAGTTTGACTTTTAATTGTTTCCTCGACCGTTTTCTCCCACCCGAGGGGATCAACGTCAACGTCGTGCATGCGCGAAAGGGCATCCGGCGCCTCGTTTGTTGTTCCGCGCCTATACTCGACTGTCATTTTATGCTGTAGGAGATAGATGGCCCACCTCGCGAGGCGGCCTACAGGATTTTTTAATCCGTAGAGCCACTGTAAAGCCTGATGATCCGTGACGACCTTAAACGGCATGGCCTCTAAGTAACAGCGCAATTTATCGACCGCCCAAACCACCGCCAGACACTCTTTCTCGGTAGTAGTATAGTGCAGTTCCGCGCCTCTCAACGGTCGACTCAATACCTCGATTAGATTCTCCTTATCGCCGTCGTGATCTTTCTGTACTAGTATCGCGCCTAGCCCGAAATCACTGGCATCTGTATACAGAATGAAAGGTTGTCCCGGTATCGGCGTGTACAGTCGCGGCGCGTTGGCTAGTGCTGATTTAATCTCGTCAAACGATCCTTGTTCGACTTCCGTCCATATCCACGGAACTTTCGGACTGGTTAGTTTATTTAATGGTCCCTGAACTCGGGCGATACTTTTCAGGTGACGATGGTACCAATTTACGAGACCGTTAAATTGTCGCAACTGCGTTCGATCTTTGGGAACCGGGAAGTCAAGAATTGGTTGGATTTTTTCTGGGTTTGGCCTCATACCAAACTCGTCGACTATATAACCCAAGAATTTCACTTCTTTACAGGCAAAACTACTTTTCTCACGATTGATCACGAGTTTTGCTTCGCGTAGAACCTCGAACAAAATTGATAATATTGCAAGATGTTCCTCAAGATTTTGACTAACTATAATCCAGTCATCTAAATACGCGAATACCTGATCCGCCCACTTATTCGGGAGATGTCTTTCGGCGATTTTTTCTTTAATTTTACGCTTTAATTGGTCCATCAGACTCTGGAAAGTAGACGGCGCGCCTGTTAACCCGTATGGCATTCTCAACCATTCCAACAATCCTTTACCCTCGACAACAAACGCAGTATATTTCCTACTTTCCTCGTCCATTGGAATTTGATGAAAAGCCTCACTCATGTCAAGGGTCGAGATTATTTTTGCTTGATGTAGCTGAGACAAAATTGACTTCATGTGTTGGAGTGGGTAAGCAGGTTTTGCCGTTTGACGATTCACTGGGCGGTAGTCTATACAAAACCTCAGACCTCCGTTTGCTTTGGGAGCCACGACCGGTGAGCACGCCCAGTCGCTATTGCTCCAAGTTATGAATCCCTTTTCTAACAACCTGTCGACTTCTTTGTTAATGAATTCGCGGATTGCTTCGATGCGTCGATACGGTTTCTGCCTATGTGGGGTCGGATCTGTCAATTCGATTACGTGCTTTGTTAGATTTGTAACACCGGTGGATTCCCGATCAAACTTCGCGAATTCGGCGTCAAGGAAAGTTTTCAGTCTATTGGCATGTTCGTCTGTCAAAGCCGTTAAGTTTGTCGGTGTGACGAATCTGTGTAATATGGGGTAGGAGTATTTACTCCCCTCCAAAGTCCATTTTTTCGTCGTTGGATCAGTTTTGACCTTAAAGGACATCCAAAAGTCCATACCGAGAATCAAATCACTCGACAAATTTGGGAGGACACTAAACCATTGAGGGCCGTAAACGTCGCCTACGTCAATTATAAAAGACGTGCCCCCTTTAGTTTTAACAACTGTTCTATCACCGAGTCGTACTCCCTTTTCCGATGTCGAGTCCGAAGAAAGTTCCTTAACTTGAAAATTTTTGACTCGGTCGTAAGTTGCCTGATTTAAGTACGATCTTTCGCTACCACTATCTATTATCCCGCGAATTTTCTCACCGAAAATCGAGATCTCCACCGGTATTCTTACGACTTTAGTCGGTTCCGCAAGACCGTTGCCCGTACAAAAAATTCGACGCTGCGTTAAGCGATGGACAAGGTGCGGTGGTAATCCGATCGGTCGCCATTCTTTTAAATTGTCTAAATCTGGCGAGCTACTTTGTTTTGCGCTCTTAACGTCTGATGTCTCGTCAGTCGTCAACGTGGACAATTGAATAATTTCCGCGGGTTGTTCGTTCGAATTGACTGATTCCAGGTCGATTTCGTCCTCAGACCATTCCGAATCGCTTGAGAGCGTTTCTAATAAATCTAATGATACTGTCTCGCGATTAACGTCAGTCACGGTAACTGGAGATTGATTTGATGTAGGCACATCGGCGCGCGTTTCTAATCGATCCAGTGATTTTATCTGTTCTATATTAAATTTTGTTTTCTCTCCCTCGATTGGGCCTTCTGTGGCGGTAGCCTGAGGGGGGATTACTGCCGGCCCTGCTCGTTTCCCGACCGCGTTGGGCAATCCCTATTCACGTGGCCTTTATTTAGACAAATATGACACAAAACTTGCCGCTCCGCGGTACAAAAACGCGCCGTGTGTCCCATCTCGCCACAGTTATAGCAGAGTATTTTAGTAAAGTCTCGGGCAGGCTTTGCTTGAGGAGCCGGTGGTTGTTCGTTTGGGGTGTCGGTTGACGATTTCGCGGCTTTCTTGAAGGTCGCTATATTTTTTTCAAGCCTCTGCTTTACTAATGTCTTTGTATTGTTTGCCGAATTATTTTCCTTTTTAACATTACGCGGTTTTGTTTGTATCGCCCTTAGCTCGGTTGCACTTTCCTCGTCGCTACTCCCGCCCTCGACGGACTGAATGTCGGACTCGTCGGTGTCATCTTGCAAACACTTCAAATCCGACTTAGGGGATCTTCCGCGCGCTCCCTTTTGAGCTTCGACTGAACGATTATATAGATAATTTCGCTCATTTATGTAGTGTAAGAATTCGTCGTAGTCACGGATAGGTAAATTTAAGACTTCAAAGGTTAATCTTGGATTAAATTTGACGAGAATTTGCTTCAACTGTTCGCGAAATGACGGTGGACTCTGCATTCTTTCGAAAATGAGACGTGCTCGACAAGTAAACTCCACTAGAGTTTCCCCTTTTTCGAATTTTAAGTTACAGACTTCCAGAAAGAGTGCTCCATCGTCCTTCTTCACCGCCCATTGAAAACGAAAAGCGCGTGTAAAATCTTTCCACGTTTGCCAACGTTGTTTATTTAATAAATACCAAGCTCTATACGGTCCCTCAAAGACGCTCGACAGGCAAGGGACAAACAAATCCTTCTTTATTCCGCTCACGCTCAGCTGATCTTTCAAAATTAATAAAAATTGTTCCGGATCTTTTTCTGTTTTGGGAAACGTGAGATTCCAGTCTCTGACAATACGGCCGATTTTCATGGCCGATTCAAGTTCGCGGTCGTGCGCGGACGAATTATTTTCCCTACCACCGTACCGATTTGTTGACGAGGCGTTCCTTTGAACTCGCGCATGTTGATAACCGTCGGTTCCTCGAGTATCAACGTCGCTATCGTCCGATTCGCTGCTACGCCACGATAGAACTCCCCTCCTGATCGATGGCGATCGTTGTTCGCGCCAGGATCTGAAGTCAGGCGCACGGGTCTCGCCATGTTCTGTTTCAGATCTATTTCGCATTTGACGATATTCCTCGTCAGTTACATTTTCTTGATTTACTAGTTCGCCTTCGGAGGTTATCTCCGCGACTATGAATCTATTAGCTCGTTGATTGCCCCGTTCCGTATTCATATTTCGGTGACTGCCATTTATTAGGTTTCCTGTCCGAAAATTTACACGGCGAGGGTATGATGCAGCTTGCGGGTTATTAATTAACATGCGATTGTTATTACCAAATAGCTCGGTTCCGTACACCATTTCTCGCATATTTTGATTTGCCCGTTGTGTCTCTTTGTCAATATTCCGTGAGCCGTTCGACGATTCTACGCGTACTGGTTTTCTCTGTCCGCTCTCCCGGCGATACGGTACGAAAGCTCCCGGGGGGCTCGCCGGTCTTTCTCGCGGTGGCCCACGTACGTTTTGATATAACAGCTGTATCTTTTTATTTATGTCGATTAGGTTACTTTGTTGCCTATTTCCGGCCGTTTTTGACAACCCGGTATTGATCTGGCTAACCTCTACTTCGTTGTCTTCTTCGTCGCTAGTGTACGCGGGATCGATTGTCTCGTTATTCGCTGTTATACCGCGCGTCGCGCTTTCCCCTCTAGACGCTAAGTTGGGCGGCGCTTCATCACCCAACATATTTAATTTTCGCAAAAGCAGGTCTATTTTATCTTCGAGAGTCTCGACGCGTGCATATTTTGTATCAAGATGGTCTAGTCTCGTCGTCACGGTCCCGAGCGTCATTTCTAATGAATGCCAACGCGGATTCTCGTTAAGTGTCGGGGTCGGTCCTCGCGAACCTCTCCCTCTACCCACTGGCGTGCCCCCCCGAATGATTTTGGGAATGGCACCAGTGGCTCGCTGTGTCGAAGCGGCCATGTTCGAGTCTCGAGCGGCGAGCGAGCTCTCCACCCCCACGTCCTCAATGGTTTGTGACGGGATGGGCCCGATCTGTAAGTCTCCGTTCGACGCGTCCCCCCTTGGAAACGTTTCGTTGAGCGGCATTTGTGAACTCTGGTCATTTGACGGTTTTTTATTACTCGTTTCTATTAATTTCGTTCCGGCTCTGGTCGTTCGTTTAGGTGGCGAAATAAACATAGACGTCATGACGTTAAACTGCGTTAGTCTTGCTGGGGCCTTATCCGACAGTAATTGTGTGTTTCGGTTTAATTACTCGGTAATTATGCCAATGCTTAGTTTGACAATTTAGTGTCTTAATTTTGGCGTAACCAACTACTCCTTTAACAAGATTCCACTAGAAATCAATAGCTTAATCTATTTACAGTTGTTCGGTGAGTCGACCAAAACTCGAGCTATGTCGTCGACTTTCGACAACAACATGTAATACTTATTATCAGTCAGTGACTGAGACAGACTCAAGCCACCGGAATGTCGTCGACTTTCAATAACAACGCATAAGTATGTGCCCCCTCAACAATTCATAGCGGTATAAATCCGTTGACAGAACGCGTACAGAGTAAATTACCGAATCCCGACATCGTTATTGGCACATGTAATTATCGTGTTTACAGTTTTCCGGACTTACTCCTCAACGATTTGTCTTGCCAAGACGTTATCAATATTTCGAGTTTATGTTTATAATCGGGCCAAGATTCACAATTAAATTAAATTAAATAAGCGGGTAGGTAATAACGCAAAATTACAATAAATAAATAAGCACATATTTAAATAACAATTAAATAATTCAGGTGACAGGTAAATAATCAATCAATTAATAGATAATAAATAACACACAAGCAATAAGCAACAAGCAAAATAAATTACTGTTATAAAAGAAACTTTGAAAGCGTTGCGAAAACAATTAATCAAATAACGCAGAAGCGATAAGCAATAGGCGAAACATGTTATTGCCACAGAAAATTTTAAAGCGCTGTAGAATATTATTCATGCGTTAAGCGAAAGAGAGCCGAACATGGCGAGATAGCTGTGTTGTCAAAATTGCCATCGAAGGTCTCTCAGTGTTTATGTTTTCTGATTCGATCGCTCACGCGAATTCCACGTGCTATTGTTCTCTGAACTATTACAATCCGAACAGTTTCTCGTCATGCTCGACTTTACAAATAAATTCCTTCGGATCTCAGTCTCCTGAGTTGCTCACAAAATTTTATAATTATTAAAATTCCACAATTAACAAAATTTACGATTATCAAGGTTCTTACAAGTATTTTACCATTGCCAGTATGTTACAATGGCCAGTATAATTCTAATTTGCAATTAAATTTGCCGACGTGGCCCCACGTTGGGCGCCAAATGAGACCGGCGTTATTCTTTTACCACTTAATACTCGACGAATAATGCCGACACCTGGCGCGGCCTGGGTCAAGGGCTGCCAGGGCTCTAAAATTATCAATACTTTCCAATAATTGGGCGCCAGTTAGTTTTGCGAGAACTAACAAACTCACGTTTTATCCACAATTGATATGAGACACTCAAGGGGAGTTCCGTCGGGACCCAAGGAATTTTGCCGAAGCCAAAAGAAAGTCAGGGAGATAACAAGCGATATATGAGTGTATTGAGGTTAACTTACATGTTCGTCGTCCGCCACAAACGGCCCGCACACTCGTTAACAATTATGTTCGCCGCTTCGCTTGACAAATTACACGCGATTACAACCTTTTCGTCGAAGTCGCTCGAAAACCGGCAGACAGCTGACGCGAAGACGCGGGACTGATCTCGCCGAAGACCGACGGGAGAGTCCTCGAGATCTCTCGGTCGTTCCGCTACCACGCGCCCACCCCCTTCGATCCTCGCAATCGTTGCGGGTCGATATTGCATATCGCTACCCTATTGGCTCGCCGTCTCGACGGCTCACAGGGCTCGGCGCTCGACCCGCAGGGCAGCGCGGGAAGCCGAAAATTCTGTCGGATAGACTTTTATATCGAGCGTCGATGTCGAGGGAAGGATCTTAAACATTAAATGTCAATGTCGAGGAAGAGGGTTTTCATTTTCCTGTCACAAATATATATAACAGTTATAAGGGGAAGGTGTAGTAAGTATAGGTGGCGCTACTCAGAGATTGGTAGGACGATGCGACATCATGTAGATGTAGAGACAGAGAGAGTTACGAGGAGTGTCTTAAGAAGACTAGTATATTAATTGAGATATTCTGAATAAATAAACATATTGAAATACAAGTCTACAGTAATTATCAACAATAGTACAGGATCCTAATATAAGATATGTTAAGCTAATAGGCCCCATCTGTTGATCCCACCATGAAAAAACCCCGCCATCTCATATTAGGATCCCTATCTCATAACAGGGGACTTTCCTCTATATGTCCGCTATTAAATCCGATATTAAATCCGTCATTTTGTTTTTCGTAATTTTGACTTTTTATTCGTAATCCGCGAACTCGAAAATATACCAAGTTTCGACTAAATCTGATATTTTTTAAATATATATGTCCGCCATATTGAATCCGTCATTTTGTTTTTCGTAATTTTGACTTTTGATTCGTAATCAGCGATCTCGAAAACCTTAGTATACCAATTTTCATTTAAATTGAAAAACGCCTTCATATTTTGGCCAGGTTTTTGGGATTTGGGACCACTGTGCATTGTTTCGATATTAGCTTTCTCACTGGGGACAGCGCCAACGACCGCCGCGAACCCAATGTCTACGCCGATCGACCAAAACTCGCGATGGTGAAAACGAGAAAATAATATGAGTCCGCCAACGTTAATCAGTTGACCCGAAAGTAATAGAAAGAAGATACTACGAGTCCGCCAACGTTAAGGGGGAAGTACCTTTCGAGGATAAAAAAATCGATTTGTTTTTTTTGCATTTTCTAGAAGTACATAGAGGAAACCGGGGCGAAGTCGTCACCGGGGCGGAGTCGTCATTGCAATTATCTCGAAATCTGTATGTTGTGTGAACTCGCCATTAATACTGTAAACGCGGCTTATGGTGCCCACGTGACCAACGGAGTTTAGTGAGGTTATATGCCATGTTGTGATTTTTATCGAGGCAAACGTGTTTTCGGAGGTCGAAAGTAAAATTTTTTGCGCGTCGAAATTTTGTAATATCTTAAATATTATTGTGTCTCCGAATCTCAAAGTAAGTGATTCTAAAGAGCAATGCATGCTGAATACGAATCCAGTGAAGTTTTTTTATTTTCATTGATTTCTAATATTTTATGAACGACCAAACTTGAAACTTGTGTCCGGGGCGAAGTCGTCACCAAGCCATATCATGGAGGCTTCTGGCGAAAATCAAAGTCAAAGAAGCAGCAGTGGTCAGATTCCGGCGAGGACTTGGATAATATGTGCTGCGTGTGTTTAGAGATGACGGAATAGACCTGACGAGAAACGTGCGAGCGTAGGGCACATAAGTGTGTGCGCTTTTCTTGTAATTATTTTCCGCCATCGTGTTTTAAATTAATGTTTCCATTTTTCCATTGAAAAATAATTAATAAAATGTATCCTATCATTTTTCATAATCGGAATTATGAATTTTCATTTAAAATTCAGTCCGAGAATGGAGTGACGACTCCGCTCCGGCAATTTTGACATTTCAATTTTTGCACTTTTGTCGTTTTTACTGTATACCAGTTGAACAAAGCGACGTAGACCAAAAATGTCCGTATAAATTTTGTAGCCAAGGGTTCATTCTTTACAACGGTATACCACATTTTACTAATATTATTTGTTTTGTTGTTAAAAAACGGCATCGAAAAAATAGTGACGACTTCGCCCCGGTCTCCCCTACTTTAAAGAATTTATCCCCAAAAGTTGTATAATAAATTCGAAAAATTACAGAAGTTACAGCCTATTATTCGAAGCGGCGCGCAGGTCAAAATCAGATTGCTTAATGGGCTTTTCAAAGTTTCGTCATACAATGACTGTAATATAGTCCTGCGAACGTTAGGCAAGTATAAAAGGCTCAGGAAAAGTTTTCAATATTGAAAAAAAAGAAAAATTTAAGAGGAAAGCGCTAAAACAATGATTTTAATTAATATACTTTTATATTATGGACTAGCAGTTAGAAAACATTGTGGACAGTGTGGAAGTTAAAAAACATTGTGACAGTGTGGAAAGCATGAAAAATACCATAAATGTATATAATATAAATACACTTAAGCATTTATGGTCAACTGATGAGGACCCGCAGCCCGATTTATACCTCGCCGGCGCCGAAAGTTGGGGCAAATATCGACGCTGCAGGATTATTAGATTTTGTTCATAACCGCATAGGTTAAAGAAGACTTTCTATTTTGGCCTGGAATCGTATATAAGGCTAAAACTTACGTGAGTACCAGAAAAATATAACTAAGTTGTACTCAAAACTTTAAACGCGTTTTTCTCGAAACGACATTTTTCAAACTGGTTTCCACGATTTCAGACAAACTAATGAGCCAATCGGGAGGGGCTACCGCCTCTCCACCGCAAGCAGGGGTTGGTGGGGGTGGACCTCGTTTCGCCTGGAAAGTTGAAAACCCGAACCGTATAATGATAGACCTCGTTTCGCCCTATAAGCAGAGGTGGGGTGGGATGGAGTGGACCTCGCTTTGCGTGGAAAGTATAATGCTGTCCAGAAAATCATTCACGCGAAGCGAGGTCCACTTCACCCCATCCTACCTCTGCTTATAGGGCGAAACGAGGTCTATCATTATACGTTTCGGGTTCTCAACTTTCCACGCGAACCGAAGTCTACCCTCACCCACCCCTGCCTGCGGGAGAGGGGATACCGCCCCTCTCCCGCCTACATGTGTACTGTCTATACCCTAGAACATATGTAACTGGAAGGGGAATTGTCTCATTTTCATGACAATGGTAATTGTGCAGTATAGGGACCACTCTCCGATGACCTTGACCTTGACATATGTTGTCAAGGTTACCCTTCTAAGTGACCTTCAGAAGGTTTTAGCTTTCAGTCATTGTTTGTTAAAAAATTATTAACGAAAAAATGGGTTTGTGGCGTGCTTTACGAACTCGTTTAAGTAGAGGTGGTATTAAACAAGATAAGTTAGTCGATCATCTGTGTGAATATTTGTGGCAATATACAATAAAAAGAATTGGAGGAGACCCATTTTATGTATTACTAGATGACATAAAATATGTGTATTCAGGAAATTAATAGAGAATATATAATGTTTCATTATGTACATATATAAACGAGCTCGTAAAGCACGCCACGAACCCATGTGACAACTCGTCTCGCGTGATATTACTTTTTTACGAATCATATTTTTTGTGCACAAATAGTCTATTAACTCGTCGTATCTTGTCGTTAAAGCGAGAAATTCATAGAATTTCATTTTCCGATAGTTCAACAGGATGTTATCTGTACGAAAACCTATCGTATACCGGCTTATTTTCAAAGAGTACAGTTTCAAATTCGCAAGAAATATCAACAACAGTAGGAAAGGTAATCAAGGACAACTTATGCTTAGTGAAGATTGTAATATGAAAGCATATAGTCTATATACGGTGTCAGAAAATTACATTTTATTTATTAAATTTTTTTGTTGATAACTTTTTAACAAACAATGACCGAGGGCTAAAACCTTCTGAAGGTCACTCAGAAGGGTGACCTTGACAACATATGTCAAGGTCAAAGTCATCAGAGGGTGGTCCCCTATACTGCATAATTACCAAAAAAATTTTACATGCTTTAAAAAAATTGAAGAAATAGTTCGATTTTAATAATTCTAGTTCCAACGATAACTGAATATGTGTAGATTAAGAATCTGTTTTATTTTTTAATTTCAGATTACTGAGTGTCCAGATTTTAGAACCGTGGGACCTTGCGCGTTCGAACACATCGCGCAAATATTTGTATAACTTCCGTAACTCTGATTATTTCTACTTGTAAAAATTCTGAAAACTACATAAAATGTGTGTTGATATGTGTGTAAAACGTAGAATAAATCGACCGCATAGTTTCCGAAAAAAAATCGAGAAAAATAGCCTCGTTTTTAGCCCTCGAAAGGGTACTCCCCTCCTTAATCAGCTAATCCGAAAGTAACAGAAAGAGATACTACGTGTCCGCCAACGTTAATCAGCTAACCTGAGAAACAAGGGGGAAGATGTAATGGAAGGAGTTAGATGGTTGGATTGAAGAATTGAAGTATTGATAGTCTGATGGCTTATTTAAAAAAAAAAGGAAAATAATAATAAGATTTACTACTTGTTGATGTGTTACGTTCAATCTGGATCTCTTTAGGTCCTGTAGATAGAGGCTCTCGTCGATACTTGGTGAGTTTAAGTTCGCGCACAGAATTAAACTTGAAACTCGGGATCGGATTTGATGTTCGTAAAACGGAAGAGAAGGGAAGTGAATTGAACTGAAGAAATAAATCGGAGGGAAGAGAATTTGATCTAAGAGATAAACCGGGAGTAAAGAGGTGAACTGTCTAAAGAGGGCGAATCCTACGATGTCGCGGTTTATATAGAAAAGTTCAAGAGATGGAAGGGGTGGATTTTTTTTTCGTTGTGGGATATGTCAGGTTTTTGTTTCGAGGATTTTGGTTGGTAGGATATTTCCACCCGGTTTTCGCCTATCTATTGGCGAGCTAGGTATAATTATCTTGTTGGGACGGGTGCGACGTGCCCCTTGTATTCGAATGTGTATGCACGCCGGTCGTCCCTGTAGTGGCAAAACTTTTACGTTCTGGACCACTTATTTTTCGTACGTTAATGGTATAGGTAGAGGCAGCCAAAAAGACGTTTCTGATTATGTTAACACCGCTCTGTAGTTTATTACGATTGTCACGAGGAATGTGTATGTGGCGTGTGCGGCCATGGTACAACGACTACACTCTACGAATGTACAAAGACTACTACTCGGTCGAGTTCGCTCCGATTCGAGTCGGGATTGTCGGGAAGATAGCGGGGGGGGGGGGGGCTGGCGCAGGGCCGTACAAATCCCAACATATCTATTTTTACGGCTGTCCATTGGCGAGTCTTGTCATAAGGCCCTCGCCGTCTTATTTGGAGATTTAAGTTATCGGTTTTTCCAGTGACTTATCCATTTTTTAATTATCGCCGGTCTCTCTTTTATTAGGGCTCTGGGTCCTTGGTTTATCTCACAACCCTGTTTTTGTATTAACAGACAACGCATAGTCTTATATCTTTATTTCCGTTACATGCTTATAACAGTTACAGGATTTTTAGAAACGCACGTCCCAGACTCTGTTTTTATTTGTTGAGACAGCTCGTTTAATATAATAAAATTTTCTGTTAAACTTTTCTTGAATTTAAGGGTTTCTTGGCGCGCCATGTCGCCAGGTTTATAGTTATAGATCAGACAAAGTTGATAAAAACGTAGTCGTATATGCCTTGTCTGTTTGGATTTCATTACCTGGAAGTTTCCTCTCGATTTCTCGATCTCGTTTAAAATAGGAAGTATCGATAGGAAAATTGGAAATGTCGAGATCATAGCTTACTTGCCGATGGATAACCGTAAGTGCTCGGTTACTCACTTTAATCTTAAAGGCTATTCTGGATTTTAGGAAATTTCCGCGAAAAAGAGAAATCGTGGAGTCCACAGGACATGACAAATTCTTTTATATATTTGATATTAGAATATTAAAATATAATATTTTGTAGAAATGATAATATCGAAGTCATTACCATTTTATATTCCTCAGAGAGCTCATGTGGATTTTTCAAAAATTCGGGATATCCAATTCGCTCGTTCATTGAATCAGCCTTTTTCTTTGCCACTGCCCGAGTCTCGTCATCCATCCAATGATTTTCGACCAACAGTTCGTTAAAAGCTTCGCGAATTGTCCGAATCATTTCTAAAGCAGTCTCCTGAAAACCAGACTACATTTCGACCCACAGAGCAAAAAGAATTCGTTGTAGCTATATTTCTGAAATGGAAAATACTCACCTTACTTTCGTGATTAAAATTTTCGCGTATAAAAAGAGCTCCTACCGCCATCCCGAGTTTCTTATTAGTCCACTCAACGCATTGCGACCATCTATTCCTTTCACTAAGAATACCCAAAAGGATCTTGCGAAATTCGATTCGTTTCTGCTGATATTCATCGATCATATGAGGCATAACCGACATGACGAATCGCCACAGAATATAGTTATGTAAAGTTCTGTGAAATTAATTTTACATAAAAATTCAAGGATTCGTGATATTTGAGAATCTCAAATTCAATCGAATCTTATCTTTAGGAAGACATTTATAAACTTATGATTTTTTAATGAATAGAAATTTCAAGGATTAGGGAAATATTAGATATGTCTGACACGCGTGACGAACAAAAAATATAGCGGAGCGAACGAGCAAAGTTTCTTTTCACAACAGAATGATAGAAAAAACGTTTGCAACATTATTTATTATTTTACAACAGTATCATAAAAAATGTTTATAGCATTATTATTATTTTACAACAATATAATAGGGGAGACCGGGGCTAAAAGGTCATTTTTTTCGGTGCCGATTTTTAACAAGAAAATAAATAATATTAGTTAAATGTGGTATACCACTGTAAAGAGTAAACCTTTAGCTACAAAATTTATATAGGAAATTTTTATCTACGTCGCTTTGTTTAACCGGTATAGAGCAAAAACGACAACGGTGAAAAAATTGAAATCTCAAAAATGCCGGGGTTTAAGCGTCACCTCCCCGAGGCTAATCAGTCACACTGCATTTTCACTACATATACGTACATCTAATCCGGAAAAATTATAGGATACATTTTAATAATTGTTTTTTAATAGAAAATATAAAAATATAAAAATTTATTTAAAATTTTTATGTAAAACATTATTAAAAAATAATTGTTTTACCTATTCCATAAAACAATTTAGGCACGTGAATACAGAGGTTAACCAAATCGTAAACTCCCCAACGGCACGTCATATTGTCAACGCGGGCAACCACGGGGAACACGCGTGACGGCGTTCCGGTGCCATAGGATCAGCGCGGACCCTCGAGCAACCTAACCAAACCGCGTTTCTCGCGGGGGAGCGATAAATAGCGACAGGGGGGTTAGAAAAGCTCGCGGTGGAGCGCGACCATTTTACCGACTCGACGACGACGACGACGACGACGACGACGACGACGACGACGACGACGACAATGACGCCGAGACGATGCGGCGAACGCTGGACGATGCGGTCGCACGCGCGACTGTCACTGACACAACGACCAACAACGACGATCTACCGCGCGCGCGGCATGTCAACTCTCGCGCGGAAATCGCGGGATCTCAGAGCCGTGCCGTGCCTCGCCGTACCTCGCCGACGTGCCGTGAGCGCGAGCGATCTCAAAAACAACGGTCCGCCATCTTTTCGGTCGGCCAAAACACCCGTTTTGCGACAATACGTGCGTACCTTTTCCCTCCTATACAAACTGACGCACGTGCAAGGGAAGACAGAATCACGCTCGAGGGAAACCTAACCTGAAATCGCCGTGAGCTGAAGTCGTGCGCCCGGCGCGCCACAGTGACTGACCAGCCCCGGGTGCTTACTGACTGATTAGCCCCAAACACAAGTTTCAGGTTTGATCGCCCACGAAATATTAGACATCAACGATAATGAAAAAACTACACTGGATTCGTGTTCAGCATGCATTACTCTTTATAATCACGTACCTCGAGATTTGGAGAGCAAATATTATTGCAGATATTACAAAATTTCCACGCGCAGAAAATTTCACTTTTACCTTCCGAAAACACGTTTGCCCTCGTAAAAATCATAACACGGCAGGTAACCTGCCGAAACTCCGTTGGTCACATGGGTACCATAAGCAGCGTTTACAATGTTGATAGCGAGTTCGCACAATATACAGGTTCCGAGATATTTGATTTGATGCTTCAACCCCGTTGACCTTTTAGCCCCGGTCTCCCCTATAGAATTATAAATTCTTTAGTCTTTCAATTTCCCTATGCCTCAAATCCATTATTCTCAAATGATTCACAGCTTGCAAGCGTGTAAATACAAAAGATGGGTCAATAGTGGACCTTCTAATGATTTAACACGCGAAAGACTAACATATCCAAGACCAAGTGCGTATTTTGTTGAATACGATGTCAACAACAGCTTTGTCTATCATTTATCCTTCCGATTGACGAATGCTGACCGTATAAGCTACAGTGAGAAAAAACTGGCGTCGAGAGCAGCTGACATTATTCTTTTTGAAAGACACGGTATATGGGACAATTGGTGTCGCATCTTTGGCAAATGTTGAGCTACCGTCAAACTTAACCATTATAATATAAATACCGGCATACATTCACTGTATTCTTCGATTTCTACATTCGGCTTATAAACGATGTCAATGATCATTCCAAACGTTCCATTGCAGAAACCTTTCGACACATTCAAATTTTTTTGTAAAATTATCCGAGTTTCAATAGATAAAATCAATTTTGCTGTCATGCCTTGAGCGTCATTGACAGAAGCAAAACGTGCTGTTTGGTTATTGCGAATTGCATTGATGACAGTCACTGGAGTTCCAGTTTCGCGTAATTTACGATCATTGTAGTCTAATATAGCATTATTACGTGACATTATTCTTAGTGTATTTTTGAAACTACTGTGATTACAAAAACTAATGAATCGAGTACGTAAAAGTTTATAATCATTTAGGGTGACTCTACTCGTGATGTTTTGCAAAACACATCTAAACATTAATTGCTTTTTCCCTTGTTGGCGCATGACTATTGTAAAAAAAATACTTTATTAAATTGTAAATAAATTGCTTTTCCTTCCATTGCCTTCAGATTGGTTGATTTTAGCATCTGATATAATGCGATTTCAGATACTGGTGGCAATTAGTTATAATCTCCACAAAGATACACCGTATATCCCCGTTATATCTTCAAATAAATACTCACTGTATTCTGGGTTTAGCCTGGCGAAGTCGTTGATCAATTTGCCTCAATGTATTCAGACCTAACATTGACATTACAAATTTATGTCTGAAAACTCTTTTTGTCACTTCATCAAATCCTTTCCTTTAAGTTCTTCATTATTTCTCTGTCTTATTGATAAATAATTGGAGTGCTGAATGAATCGTAGCACCATTAATATTATTTGCTGCCACACCAGTTGGAGCCATTAAACTTACATTTCCCTCATCATATTGCTTCCTCATAGAGGAAGCTTTGTTTTCGTAAATTTCGTATATGAACCTTTGATTGCGTATAAAGTTGGGTTTAATCAACCAAATTTAATGAATTATATAGAAATAGGGTAGAAGAAACCAAAGAAAAGATTGTTTTTTGAGTTTTTGATGCTAATATGTTCAGAGTGTTCTAAAACGTCGAAATATTGCATTAAAAAAATATCGTATGTGTGTGTGTATGTACGGATTTGATGTCCGTGGTTGCTCTACTTCCGCAAATATTGAGATATCAGGCTGTTTTTTTTTTAATCGATAGAGTATCATTCAAGGAAGATTGGTATTGAATTTGGCGATAATCAGTAAAGGGGTTCTTTTTTTCAAAATTTTGAATTTTTTAAGAAATGTCCGTGGTTGCTCTAACTTTTGTAAATTTTGAAATATTGGGCTATTTCTAATTTTATTATATTTTTCAGTCTTTTCTACCTCTATTTCATATATAATTCTTTAAGATTTGCCGAAGGTCGATGAAGGAGTTACCGATTTCTGCTAAAAAAGTTACATGTATAAGTTGTACATGTAATTTTATATAGAGTATTATTAAAGAAAAGTTGTTTTAAATTTGCGAGAATCGGTTACCGATTTCTGCTTAAAAAATGTGTAACGATTTTTGCTTAAAAAATGTGTAAGTTATTGATGGATAAAATATCATTTAAGGAAGGTATTGAATTTGGCGAGGATCGGTGGAGTTACCAATTTTTGCTTAAAAAGTTACATGTATAAGTTATACATGTAATTTTATATAGAGTATCATTAAAAGAAGGTTGGTATTGAATTCGGTGATAATCGGTAAAAAGATTCTTTCTTTATACAAAATTTTGAATTTTTGAAAAATGTCTGTGGTAGCTTTAACTTCCGCAAATTTTGAGATATTGGGTTATTTCTAATTCTATTATATTCTTCAGTCTTTTCTACCCCTATTTCATATATAATTCTTTAAGATTTGGTTGATTAGACGCAGCTTTATACGCGATCAAAGGTCTATAATATTTGGTGAAATGTCTGTGGTTGCTTAACTTTTGAGATATCGTGTTATTTCTAATTCTGTTATATTCTTCAGTTTTTTCTTGAATTTGGTGAGGATCGGTGAAGGAATTACCGATTTCTGCTTAAAAAGTGTATAAGATGTACATGTAATTTTATATAGATTATATTATCATTAAAGGAAGGTTGTTTTGAATTTTGCGAAGATCGGTGAAGGAAGTTACCGATTTCTGCTTAAAAAGTTACATGTATAAGTTATACATGTAATTTTATATAGAGTATCATTAGAAGAAGGTTGGTATTGAACAAAATAGAAATAGATATATCCGCAATTAGTAGGGATCATTTTAGTAAAAACATTAATTATTTAATTGATTTTTGTAAGAGTATAACAGATATTAGTATAACAGATATTAGTTGCAATAAAGCTTTATTACAATAAAAAAAGTGTGCAAGTAGAAACTTGCACATTGCTTCCTCATAGTTTTAAGTGTGCAAGTAGAAACCTGCACATTGCTTCCTCTATGAGGAAGCCAAATTAATAAATATATACTAATAATTATGCATAAAAAAAAACAGGCTTTCTCATAGAGGAAGCAATGTGCAAGTTTCTACTTGTTTTGGTTTAATTTTTCGAACTATTTCATGTATTACGCAACTTTTGCCAGTTTCAGCGCTACTTTGAATAATAACCAATTTTGACCGAGTGCGTCTATTAATCTGATTGTCCAGGTGATCTAAAACAAGTTGTTGCTTGAGATTTAACCGAACTGGCATTGTGTCATCTCCCCGAACTGCGACGTCGTCAGTAGTTGCTCATTTTTACAAACTGAAGGGCTGCTTCATAATTATAATTCAGAATATAACACCTCAATCATGTGTGAAGTCAATTTCTCGATTTCCTAAATCAACATCTGCTGAAAATTATTTGGTGCAATGCGCATTAATTCCATCCACTCACATTGATAAATCTCTACATTTTTGTTGCTTTCATTTGCGCTTTCGTCGGGCTTACTAAGTTCATATCAAGTTGCCAATGATCATGAAGCTGATTAAAAGCATTTTTCCAACTTTTATCCTCATTCCGAAGTTCATCTTTAGCTTCACTCGTATTGAATTTAGCTTTCGGACATACATGCACTATACGATGTTGTTTCGCGATATACGACCGCCTGGCCCTCTGTAATCTATCTATCTACGGCTCTCCGGACCTAAGGAGGTCCTTGGCCTACATAGAGAATTCGCCTCCAGCTCTCACGGTCCCTGGATTTAGTCTTCCAGTTCTCTATATTCAGCTTTTTTAAATCGTCCAGTACTGATCTCCACCATCGGTTTCTCGGGCCCAGTTTCACAAGTGTCGGTTAACTTTGAACTTTAGATTAACTCACTCTTCGTCTCTTTCTAAGGGGGACGTTAGAAGTGGGCCTCGGTCTGCCTCTCGGTCTCGTGCCACGAATGTCATTGTGCAGTATTCTCCTGCAAGGGTCAGATTCTTCCATTCTGTTCACGTGTCCCAGCCATCTCACAATCAGTCTTCCTATTCTAATGTGCGTCTCTATATCAGAGTCGTTGTAAAGTTAATACAACTCTTTGTTAGTTTTCCTCTTATGTTCGTTCTCGTTGATCTTGTTTGCACCAAAAATCTTCCTCAAAATTCTTCTCTCGAATACCCCCAGGTTTATTGCATCTGACGGAACGGTCGGAAGTGTACCTACCCGATTTGGATGCGCTTTGGATAGTTGTTGAGCATCAAAAAACATTAGACACGTATTTTTTTTTGCGGCGTATCTCGACGTTAGGGGTTAAAACAACCCCTCGAAAATAACGGATTTTATATTTTTTTTGCGAATATCTTCGAAAATAAGGCGTAACGACAAAAAATTTGTACGAAATGTTTATGGCTTTTTGTGCTCTTTACAATGGCGTAATCAGATTTTTCAAATTGTCACATTTTTTAATTTAACCCCACCCCCACCTATTATTTTTTGCCAAATATACAATTTTTTCAACGCAAATTAAGAGCGTCAAATGCCAATACATCCATGTGTATTTTTTATTATGAGACCATTATTAGATTTTGGCAGACGAGATGATATGTGGTATAGGCGTCGCGCTGTAGGTAGGTGTTGCGTTATTTCTGTTCAGTTGCGCCGTACGCTTAAAAATTTCCATTTCAACTCCGGGATGACCGAAAGCGCTGATGCAAAGGCCAGCGCAAGGCACTGACAGCGAGAGGTTAACGCTATTTCGAGAGTCCTAGACTAGCAACGGAATGTCGACTCCGACATTATAAATACCGCCGAATTGTAAGATCGGGCGGGCAGTCGCAAATCATAATCTGAACGAACACGTGCGTCACATTAACCGCTACAATAATATACTATCCCGGTTACGGCACAACAAAATCAACAACCAAATTCACGCATTGAATATCATTTGCTTGTGTCATAATTCCGAAAAGCAAGCATTTCAGATCATAAGTCTGAAGTGTAAAGAACTGTGTTGTACGCTGTCGTTTTGTGAACATGTAAGTGCATTTTATTGTTAACTTTTATTGGTTTCTTACGTTTGTTACTTTTTCTTTGATATTGAATATGAATATAATTTTTTATTCAGCTCTTACTCAATTCTTTGCCAGTCTTGCCAGTGACTATATAATCTTTTTTGTTCATAAAATGTCACGTTGTAACCACCTACTATAGTATATTGTGCACCAAGGAGAGAAAGCAGCGTTTTTCAGACGAGTGTGATTTGCCGCTCTCGCCTTTGGCTCGGGTGGCAAACTTCACACGAGTCTGGTCTAGCCGTGGAGGTTCGGCGCCGGTTCGTACCATATCCGCAGCAGGTCTCCAAGGTAAAGAGCCTCTAGTCGATAGACTAATGTAGGTAAGGGAAGTCGGCAAATTGGATCCGTAACTTCGGAATAAGGATTGGCCTCTGAGGAGCGGGGCGTGTCGGGCTTGGGTCGGAAGCGGTTTGGCTGACGTGCCGGGCCTGGGCGAGGTGAAACCATCGGCGTTCTCGCGCCGGTCCCGGGGATCCAAGCTCGGTCCCGTGCCTTGGCCTCCGCGACTTCCTTGCTGCGAGGCTTCCGTGGCGGCGCGAGCCGTCGTGGTCGTCCTCTTCGGCCGCCATTCAACGCTCAGCTCAGAACTGGCACGGGATAGCCCACAGCCATCGCTGAGCTGGCCTTAGGACACCTGCGTTATTCTTTGACAGATGTACCGCCCAGTCAAATCCCCCCAACCCCCGCCTGGCAGTGTCCTCGAATCGGATCACGCGGGAGTATTAACGGCGATCGGCCGCGAGGCCTCACGCCACTCTGACACGCTTGGTTCTAGAACCCCGTGACCGCCGGGGCACGAACCCTCGGGGCACCGCTCCGCCTACCGAGTAAGTAAGGAAACGATGAAAGTAGTGGTATTTCACCGGCGATGTTGCCATCTCCCACTTATGCTACACCTCTCATGTCTCTTACAGTGCCAGACTAGAGTCAGATCAACAGGGTCTTTTTTCCCCGCTATTTTTCCAAGCCGTTCCCTTGCAGTGGTTTCGCTAGATAGTAATGGGGACAGTGGAATCTCGTTAGCCATTCATGCGCGTCCACTAATTAGTGACAGGCATTTGGCTATTTGTTTCGTT